>NW_027452321.1:0-95000 GCF_964194025.1 Convolutriloba macropyga
AAAGTCAAAATGGTGCAGCGATGCAGTTCTTTTTGTTGTCGGTGAGGGTTCCCAGAAGTAAATGGGGATTTATATATATATATATATATATATATATATATATACATATACACACACATATATATATATATATATATATATATATATATATATATCACTATAAAACATTAGGCTCCTCGAGTTACCGAATGTTTGCCAGAGGCATGCAAACAGTCTGATGCACGGGCTGTTTAGACAATTTAAATTGCCAGCCAGCAAAAAATGTTTACTCGGTTCATTATTCTCACTGGCGAAAAAAAACAAATTTTCGCTGACAAAACGCATTGATACGTGTTCTAGGGCAAAGATCAGACCGCTGCTTTTTAGTGCCGACTTTCCTAATTCAAAGAACACAAAGTTTTGTAATTTTCCAATTCCCTAATGCAAAGAATACAAAGACTTGTAATTTTCAGGTATCCGAACTTAAGACATAATAAATCAATAATTTCATGAGGTTGTTGGAATAAGCACTACGTGGCAAAAACTATCATTTTATGAGGAAAAAAAATTGAACACAAAAAATGGGAAGTAATTGGAGTTTGGATTACTCTGAAAAATTTTTTGTCATTTCATAGAAAAATTAGAATGACAGAATTATTAAGTGCTACAAACATTGTATGAGAGCAATTGAAAAATAATCGCGGATGTTATGGTTCCCTAAAGAAAAAACAATGATTTCTAATTTAGGAGATCATAGCAGCCTATATAATTAAACGCAACAACACTTGTGTCCTAATTTTATAGCCAAATGCTGGACTGTAGGTGGTAAGTCAAAAGGTTATATTAAAACTTCAAAAACCAATTGTCTAGCCTTCCTGCGTGCACAAAAACGCTACAGGTATAATCAGCCTCAAATACATGTCTCATCGCTTTTTGCCACTGCAGCAGCCACTGGGACAGATATTTCTTCTGCATAGAAGTGCAGAACATATCTTTGTTCGAATTGATCTTTTTGCTTCCAAGTGTCTCTCGTTTGTTTTTGGAGATTTTTGTTGCCAGTTGGTTTTCAGTGCGTGTTGCAGACGGTCTTGCAACCCGACTTACTAAAATGAGAGTATGATTCCAATAATTTATCATATTTCATAATGCGTGGTTCACTCTTTAGATTTTTATTTGCCTCGAGATATTTAGGGGCTAACATAAATTCGTTTTTTTTTGTGTAAAGCTTAAAAGGATTAAAATTTTTCTCGTCCAAAATAATTTCAGTTAAAAAAATCTTTTTAATAGAAAGCCATACAAACTATTTGTATAACTGCAAGTTTGTTGTTCAACTAAATTAATCCTAAATCTATACGACCAAAAAAAAGTCAAGATAGTTCAGCGAGGCAATTGTGTTTGTTGTAGTTGAGGATTCCCAGCAGTAAATGGAGGGATATATATATCTCTCTCTCTCACAATAGAAACATTAGGCTCCTCGAGCTCCCGAATGTTTGCCTGGGGCATGAAAACAGTCTCGTGCACGGGCCTGTTCTGGTTGCTTCTAGACACTTAAAGATGCATTTAAAGATGCATCTAAAGACAATTAAAAATGACTAATTAAATTTAGCGCAACGACAACCTGTGTTTTAAAATTATAGCTATATGCTAGTTTTTAGGTTGTAAAGCAAAAGGTTGACTTAACACTTTAAAACTAATTGTCTGGTCTTCTCGCCCACACATGAGCACTACAGGTATAATCAACCTCAGTTATACGTCTCATCGTCCTACACCACGGCAGCCCCTGGGACAAATAATTTTGCTGCACTGAAGTGCAAAACATTTCTTTGTTCGAATTATATTCTTGCTACTAAGTGCCTCTCGTTTTTTTTGTGGAGATTTTTGTTGCCAGTTGGTTATCAGTGCGTGTGGCAGACGGTCTTGCAACCAGACTCAGTGAAATGAGAGAATGACCCCAATACTTTCTCATTTTGCATAATGCGTGGTTCATATTTTAGATTTTTATTTGCCTCCTGATAGTCAGAGGCTTAAAAAATGGCTGTTTTTGGGTATAGCTTAAAAAGATTTAAATTTTTCTTGTAGAAAATATTTCAGTTAAAGAATTCTCTTCAGTAGAAAACTATACAAACAATTTGAAAAATTTCAAGTTTTTGGTTCAACTAAATCAACCTGAAATCTAGGCAACCAAAGGAAAGTCAAAACGGGTGCAGCGATGCTGTTCTTTTTGTTGTAGGGGAGGGTTCCCAGCAGTAAATAGTGGGATATATATAAATATATATATAAATATATATATATCTATATATATATATATATATATATATATATACCTATATATCACTAGAAAAACATTAGGCTCCTCGAGTTCCCGAATATTTGCCAGAGGCATGCAAATAGTCTCGTGCATGGGCTGTTCTGTTTGATTCTAGACACTTAAAGATGGATTTAAAGATCCATCTAAAGAGAATTTAAAATGCCAGCCAGCAAAAATTGTTACTCGGTTCATTAGTTTCATTGGCTGAAAAAACATCACTATCACTGACAAAACGCAATGCTACGTGTTCTGGAGCAAAGATCAGTCCACTGCATTTTAGTGCCGACTTTTTTAATGCAAAGAACACGAAGTTTTTGTAATTTCCCGATTTCCTAATCCAAAGAACAGAAAGACTTTTAATTTTCCAGTTTCCTAACTTAACGCATACTTAATCAATGTTTTCATGAGTTAGTTGGAATAAGCACTACGTAGCAAAAATATCATTTTTTGAGAAAAAAAAGAAGGCAAAATATTGGGAAGTAATTTGAGTTTGGATTGCTCTGAAAGTTTTTTTTTGGAATTTCAAAGAAAAATTAGAACAACAGAATTAAGAGTGCTACAAATTTTGTATGAGAGCATTTGATATTTAGTTGCGGATGGTATGGTTTTCTCAATGGACAAAACAATGATACCTAATTTGAGAGATCATAGCAGCCTATTTAATTTAAGCGCAACAACACTTAATGTTTTAAATTTATAGCTATATGCTAGTTTGTAGGTTGTAAAGCAAATAGTTGAATTAACACTCTAAAAACTAATTTTCTGGCTTCTCGCCCACACAAGAGCACTACAGGTATAATCAACCTCAGTTATGAGTCTCATCGTCTTACACCACGGCAGCCCCTGGGACAAATAATTGTGCTGCACAGAATTGCAAAACATTTCTTTGTTCGAACTAATGATTTTGCTTCCAAGTATTTCGAGTTTGTTTTTGGAGATTTTTGTTGCCAGTTGGTTTTCAGTGCGTGTTGCAGATGGCCTTGCAACCCGATTTTCTAAAATGAGAGTATGACCCCAAAAATTTATCATATTTCATAATGTGTGGTTCACTTTTTAGATTTTTATTAGCCTCGTGATATTTAGAGGCTTACAAGAATTGGATTTATTTGTGTATAGCTTAATAGTAATAATTTTTTTGTCATCCAAAATAATTTCAGGTTAAAAATCTCTTTAATAGAAAGCTATACAAACAATTTGCAAAACTTCAAGTTGGTGGTCAACTAAATTATTCTTGAATCTATACAACCAAAGGAATATCAAGATAGTTCAGCGAGGCAGTTGTGTTTGTTGTAGTTGAAGATTCCCAGCAGTAAATGGAGGGATATCTCTCTCACTATAATAAATTTAGGCTCCTTGAGCTCTGGAAAATTTGCCAGAGGCATGCAAAATGTTTTGTGCACGGGCTTTTTTAGTTGATTCTAGACACTTAAAGATGCATTTAAAGATGCATCTACAGACATTTTAAAATGTCAGCCAGTGAAAAATGTTTATTATTTTCATTATTCTCGTTGGCTAAAAAACATCACTTTTGCTGAAAAATCGCAGCGCTACGTCTTCTGGAGCAAAAATCAGTCCGTTGTCTCTTTACTTCTGACTTTCCTAATGCAAAGAACACAAAGTTTTGTAATTTTCCAATTTCCAAACATAACGCATACTAATCAATGATTTCATGAGTTTGCCGGAATAAGCACTACATAACAAAGCTGCCATTATTTGTGGAAAAAAATTGAACACAACAACTTGGAAAGTAATTGGAGTTTGGATTACTTTGAATAACTATTTGACATTTAATAGACAAGTTATAACCACAAAATCAATAAGTGCCACAAACTTCCTATGAGACCGGTTGAAAATTATTTACGCAGAAGGAATGGTCTTCACAAAGTACGGAACAAAGATCCCTAATGTGAGAGATCATAGCCGCTTATTTAAAATTAGCGCAAGGACATTGCGTGTTTTAATCTTGTAGCCATAGGCTAGACTGTAGATGGTAAGTCAAAAAGTTGAATTACTACTTCAAAAGTTAATTGTCTAGTATTTCCGCACAAAAACGCTAGAAGTATAACGAACCTCAGCTAGCTATACGTATCATAGCCTTATACCACGGCAGCTCATGGGACAGATAGTTATGCTGCATAGAAGTACAAAACATATCTTTGTTCGAATGACAATTTTATTGTCAGTTGGTTTTCAGTGCGTGTTGCAGACGATCTTCAAACCCCATGCAGTAAAATGAGAGTATAACGCCAAAACATTCTCATTTTGCATAATGTGTGGTTCATATTTTAGAATTTTAATTTCTTCGTGATCCTTGGAGGCATCATTGGCTTCTTTTGGGCATAGCTTGGAAAGAGGATTATAAATTTCCTCATCAAAAATAGTTTAACTTAAAAACTCTCTCTTTTAGAACGCTATGCAAACAATTTAAAATTAAGCATGCTTGTGGTGCAACTAAATCAGTCTGAAATCCATACAAAGAAAAAAAGTCAAGATAGTGCAATAAGGCAGTGGTTTTTGTTGTAGTTGAGGTTTCCCAGCAGTAAAATGAGGGATATATACCTCTCTAAATATAAATTAATTAGGCTCCTCGGATTTTGCAACTAGTCAGAGACTAGTTGCTTTGCCAGAGGCATGCAACTAGTCTCGCGCACAGTGTGTCTTTGATGAACCTAGACATTGAAAGATGCGTCAATAAACGCAAAAATTGATTATTCGCTAAAAAAACCCTATTGGCTAAAAAGTTTAAACGTTCGTTAAATCGAACCTCTACATGTTAAGAAGCAGAAAAAATTATATTTGTAGATCAAGGCATCCCACATAACGGATGTTGGTGTATCTTGCTGTTGATCACTGATAATGATAGTGGTAGTAGGTCGACAATTTGACATCACCTTGCTTAAACAATTCGATTGCAGATAGCATATTCGGATCAAAAAGTACCTTCTCATTTAGCCAACATTCCGAGCCCACTTTTTGAAAGATTCCAACAGTACAAAGCTCGAGTCAATACATTTAGACGCACCTTCTACGATAGACAAAAAATTTTATTTCTATAATCAGAATTTAGCTTGGATGTTCGTTTTGGGAGAACTGTTGCTTTTGGTAGAGAACTGAGTTGTTACCAATTTTGTTGATTTTTCAATCAAGGTGTAAGCGAGGCAGTTTTTTCTTGTAAAGTTTTAGGATTCCTAACAGTAGAAGGAGGGGTATATATATATTATATATATATATATATATATATATATACATATATATACATATATATATATATATGTATATTTATATATATATATATATATATATATATATATATATATATGTATATATATATATATATATATATATATATATATATATATATATATATATCACTATAAAATTATTAGACGCCTTGAATTTCCGAATGTTTGCCAGAGACATGCAAACAGTTTTGTGCACGATGTTTTTTATGTTTCTAGACATTTAAATCTGCATTTAAGGATGAATATAAAGACATTCGATAATGCCAGCCAGCAAAAAATGTTTATTCGGTACATTAATCTCATTGGCTAAAAAAAACAACATTTTTGCTGACAAATCACACCGCAGCGTATTCTGAAGCAAAAATCCCCAATCAAATATTTTTGTAATTCTTCAAATTGATGACAACTGCGTTCTAAACCAGTGATTTCAGGAATTGGCAGAAATAAGCACTACGCTGCCAAGCTACCATTTTATGAGGAAAGAAACTGAGCAAAACAAATTTATAGCTATATGCTAGTTTGTAGGTTGTAAAGCAAATAGTTGAATTAACACTCTAAAAACTAATTTTCTGGCTTCTCGCCCACACAAGAGCACTACAGGTATAATCAACCTCAGTTATACGTCTCATCGTCCTACACCACGGCAGCCCCTGGGACAAATAATTTTGCTGCACTGAAGTGCAAAACATTTCTTTGTTCGAATTAATGTTTTTGCTTCTAAGTGCCTCTCGTTTGTTTTGTGGAGATTTTTGTTGCCAGTTGGTTATCAGTGCGTGTGGCAGACGGTCTTGCAACCAGACTCAGTAAAATGAGAGAATGACCCCAATACTTTCTCATTTTGCATAATGCGTGGTTCATATTTTAGATTTTTATTTGCCTCCTGATAGTCAGAGGCTTAAAAAATGGCTGTTTTTGGGTATAGCTTAAAAAGATTTAAATTTTTCTTGTAGAAAATATTTCAGTTAGAGAATTCTCTTCAGTAGAAAACTATACAAACAATTTGAAAAATTTCAAGTTTTTGGTTCAACTAAATCAACCTGAAATCTAGGCAACCAAAGGAAAGTCAAAACGGTGCAGCGATGCTGTTCTTTTTGTTGTAGGTGAGGGTTCCCAGCAGTAAATAGTGGGATATATATAAATATATATATATATATATAAATATATATATATATATATATATATATATATATATATCACTAGAAAAACATTAGGCTCCTCGAGTTCCCGAATGTTTGCCAGAGGCATGCAAATAGTCTCGTGCATGGGCTGTTCTGGTTGATTCTAGACACTTAAAGATGGATTTAAAGATCCATCTAAAGAGAATTTAAAATGCCAGCCAGCAAAATTGGTTACTCGGTTCATTAGTTTCATTGGCTGAAAAAACATCACTATCACTGACAAAACGCAATGCTACGTGTTCTGGAGCAAAGATCAGTCCACTGCATTTTAGTGCCGACTTTTTTAATGCAAAGAACACGAAGTTTTTGTAATTTCCCGATTTCCTAATCCAAAGAACAGAAAGACTTTTAATTTTCCAGTTTCCTAACTTAACGCATACTTAATCAATGTTTTCATGAGTTAGTTGGAATAAGCACTACGTAGCAAAAAATATCATTTTTTGAGAAAAAAAAGAAGGCAAAATATTGGGAAGTAATTTGAGTTTGGATTGCTCTGAAAGTTTTTTTTTGGAATTTCAAAGAAAAATTAGAACAACAGAATTAAGAGTGCTACAAATTTTGTATGAGAGCATTTGATATTTAGTTGCGGATGGTATGGTTTTCTCAATGGACAAAACAATGATACCTAATTTGAGAGATCATAGCAGCCTATTTAATTTAAGCGCAACAACACTTCATGTTTTAAATTTATAGCTATATGCTAGTTTGTAGGTTGTAAAGCAAATAGTTGAATTAACACTCTAAAAACTAATTTTCTGGCTTCTCGCCCACACAAGAGCACTACAGGTATAATCAACCTCAGTTATAAGTCTCATCGTCTTACACCACAGCAGCCCCTGGGACAAATAATTGTGCTGCACAGAAGTGCAAAACATTTCTTTGTTCGAACTAATGATTTTGCTTCCAAGTATTTCGAGTTTGTTTTTGGAGATTTTTGTTGCCAGTTGGTTTTCAGTGCGGTGTTGCAGATGGTCTTGAAACCCGATTTACTAAAATGAGAGTATGACCCCAAAAATTTATCATATTTCATAATGCGTGGTTCACTTTTTAGATTTTTATTAGCCTCGTGATATTTAGAGGCTTACAAGAATTGGATTTATTTGTGTATAGCTTAATATTAATAATATTTTCGTCATCCAAAATAATTTCAGGTTAAAAAAACTCTTTAATAGAAAGCTATACAAACAATTTGCAAAACTTCAAGTTGGTGGTCAACTAAATTATTCTTGAATCTATACAACCAAAGGAATATCAAGATAGTTCAGCGAGGCAGTTGTGTTTGTTGTAGTTGAGGATTCCCAGCAGTAAAGGGAGGGATATCTCTCTCACTATAGAAAATTTAGGCTCCTTGAGCTCTGGAAAATTTGCCAGAGGCATGCAAAATGTTTCGTGCACGGGCTCTTTTAGTTGATTCTAGACACTTAAAGATGCATTTAAAGATGCATCTACAGACATTTTAAATGTCAGCCAGTGAAAAATGTTTATTATTTTCATTATTCTCGTTGGCTAAAAAACATCACTTTTGCTGACAAATCGCAGCGCTACGTCTTCTGGAGCAAAAATCAGTCCGTTGTCTTTTTACTTCTGACTTTCCTAATGCAAAGAACACAAAGTTTTGTAATTTTCCAATTTCCAAACATAACGCATACTAATCAATGATTTCATGAGTTTGCCGGAATAAGCACTACATAACAAAGCTGCCATTATTTGTGGAAAAAAATTGAACACAACAACTTGGAAAGTAATTGGAGTTTGGATTATTTTGAATAACTATTTGACATTTAATAGACAAGTTATAACCACAAAATCAATAAGTGCCACAAACTTCCTATGAGACCGGTTGAAAATTATTTACGCAGAAGGAATGGTCTTCACAAAGTACGGAACAAAGATCCCTAATGTGAGAGATCATAGCCGCTTATTTAAAATTAGCGCAAGGACATTGCGTGTTTTAATCTTGTAGCCATAGGCTAGACTGTAGATGGTAAGTCAAAAAGTTGAATTACTACTTCAAATGTTAATTGTCTAGTATTTCCGCACAAAAACGCTAGAAGTATAACGAACCTCAGCTAGCTATACGTATCATAGCCTTATACCACGGCAGCTCCTGGGACAGATAGTTATGCTGCATAGAAGTACAAAACATATCTTTGTTCGAATGACAATTTTATTGTCAGTTGGTTTTCAGTGCGTGTTGCAGACGATCTTCAAACCCCATGCAGTAAAATGAGAGTATAACGCCAAAACATTCTCATTTTGCATAATGTGTGGTTCATATTTTAGAATTTTAATTTCTTCGTGATCCTTGGAGGCATCATTGGCTTCTTTTGGGCATAGCTTGGAAAGAGGATTATAAATTTCCTCATCAATAATAGTTTAACTTAAAAACTCTCTCTTTTAGAACGCTATGCAAACAATTTAAAAATATGCATGCTTGTGGTACAACTAAATCAGTCTGAAATCCATACAAAGAAAAAAAGTCAAGATAGTGCAACAAGGCAATGGTTTTTGTTGTAGTTGAGGTTTCCCAGCAGTAAAATGAGGGATATATACCTCTCTAAATATAAATTAATTAGGCTCCTCGGATTTTGCAACTAGTCAGAGACTAGTTGCTTTGCCAGAGGCATGCAACTAGTCTGGCGCACAGTGTGTCTTTGATGAACCTAGACATTGAAAGATGCGTCAATAAACGCAAAAATTGATTATTCGCTAAATAACCCTATTGGCTAAAAAGTTTAAACGTTCGTTAAATCGAACCTCTACATGTTATGAAGCAGAAAAAATTATATTTGTAGATCAAGGCATCCCACATAACGGATGTTGGTGTATCTTGCTGTTGATCACTGATAATGATAGTGGTAGTAGGTCGACAATTTGACATCACCTTGCTTAAACAATTCGATTGCAGATAGCATATTCGGATCAAAAAGTACCTTCTCATTTAGCCAACATTCCGAGCCCACTTTTTGAAAGATTCCAACAGTACAACGCTCGAGTCAATACATTTAGACGCACCTTCTACGATAGACAAAAAATTTTATTTCTATAATCAGAATTTAGCTTGGATGTTCGTTTTGGGAGAACTGTTGCTTTTGGTAGACAACTGGGTTGTTTTCAATTTTGTTGATTTTTCAATCAAGGTGTAAGCGAGGCAGTTTTTTCTTGTAAAGTTTTAGGATTCCTAACAGTAGAAGGAGGGGTATACATATATATATATATATATATATATATATATATATATATATATATATATATATGTATATTTATATATATATATATATATATATATATATTATATATATATATATATATATTATATATATATATATATATATATTCACTATAAGATTATTAGACGCCTTGAATTTCCGAATGTTTGCCAGAGACATGCAAACAGTTTTGTGCACGATGTTTTTTATGTTTCTAGACATTTAAATCTGCATTTAAGGATGAATATAAAGACATTCGATAATGCCAGCCAGCAAAAAATGTTTATTCGGTACATTAATCTCATTGGCTAAAAAAAACAACATTTTTGCTGACAAACCACACCGCTGCGTATTCTGAAGCAAAAATCCCCAATCAAATATTTTTGTAATTCTTCAAATTGATGACAACTGCGTTCTAAACCAGTGATTTCAGGAATTGGCAGAAATAAGCACTACGCTGCCAAGCTACCATTTTATGAGGAAAGAAACTGAGCAAAACAACTTGCCATGTATTGCTAGTTGGGAGTTTCTTGAGCTTTACTAAATTTTTCATAGAAAAGTTATAACCACAGGATTAACAATTGCTACAAACTTCGTATGGGAGCAAGCGAAAATTATTTACCCGGAGGGTATGCTCCTCTCAATGGACGCAACAATGATGCACACCGCTTTATTTAAGCTCAGCGCCAGATTTTGAACTTAGAGCTGTGTGATAGAATGTATGTGCTATTATAAAAAATTGAAATAAAACTTTAAAAACTATTTCTGTAGTTTTTCCGCCCGCAAAAGATCACTACAAGTATTATCACCTTCAACAATACGTCTTATACCACGGCAGCCCCTGAAACAAATAGTTCCGCTGTATCGGAGTGCAAAGCATTATCTTTGTTCGAGTTTATATTTTGCTTCCCAGTGTGTCGTGTTTGCTTTTGGAGATTTTTGGTGCTAGTTATTTTTCAGCGAGTGTTGCAGACAGCCCTGCAACCCCATGCTGTTAAATGCGAGTTTAATATAATACTTTTTTCAATTTGCATAATGCGTGATTAGAATTTTAGATTTTGTGTTGATTCGAGATGTTTGGAGGCTTCCTTGGCTTCTTTTGGGCATAGCTTGGACAAAAGATCGGAAGTTTCCGCGTCGAAAAAAGTTCTATTAAAAACCTTTTTATTGGAAAGGTGTACAAGGAAATTGTAAAAATGCAGACGTTTAGTTCAATTAATTCAGCTTGAAGTCCATACAACCAAAGAAATCAATATAGTGCAGTGAGGCAGTTGTTTTTGTTATAGTGGAGGATTCGCAGCAATAGATGGAGGTTAATCTCTCTCTCACACACTACAAGATCATTAGGCTCCAAGGATTCTTGGATGTTTGCTAGAAGCATGCAATCAGACTCGTGCACGGGCTGTTTTGGTTTACTCTTGACAACTAAAGATGCATTTAAAGATGCTTTTAAATATATTTTAAAATGCCAGCCCGCAAAATATGTTAATTATTCTTATTGGCTAAAAAACAATACTTTCGCTGACAAATGGCAGCGCTACGTGTTCTAAAGCGAAAATCAGTCCGATGTTTGTTAGTTCTGGCTTACCTAATGCAATAGAACATAACGTTTTTTAATTTTGCAAAATGAGAACATAACGCAATATAAATAAAAGATTTCAGGAGTTTGCCGGAACAAGCACTGCGTAGCAAAGCTACCATTTTATGCGGAAAAGAATTGAACACAACACATTGGGAGGTAATGAGAGTTTGGATTAGTTTGATCAATTATTTGACTTATCATAGAAATATTTTTACCACAGGACTATAAATTGTTATATTAAACATCGTATGGACCACAAGACTAAAACTAACCTCGTATGGGACAAATGAAACTTATTTACGCGGAGGGTATTGTCCTCTCAATGTACGGAACAGTGAACAAAGATTGATCATTGCAGCTTATTTAAGTTTAGCGCAAGAACGCTCCTTGTTTTAAACTCAGAAACATATGCTAGACTCTAGGTGCTAAAACAAAACGTTGAATTAAAATTTTTAAAAACTATTGGTGTCTTAGTTTGAAGTTGATTAGTAGCACATCTACCTAGAATACAGACTTTTTTGAAATAGTGTCGATGATGATATTATTAGATTCACAACTGTAACCCGACAAACTATTTTTATTTTGGAAGATTTTGAAAACGTGAAAAGAGGTCTGTGAATCATAGGTGCAGTTGCTTAGGTTTGAGCTCTATTGTTCAACAGCTCTCGTTTTTCAGAGTATCTTGCTTCAGAACATCTGATGATGATGCTTGTTGTTAGTGTTAAGGTTGGATTCAACTACTGGTTGAGCCGTATCATCCGTGTTTCTTTTTTCGAAAAGGAGTGTTTTTTTCTTCAGTTCTTTTTGTTTCCTCGAGAGGAGACGTACGATGTACATTTAGACGATATCGATGTACTATATAGCAGTCCCTTAAAGACAATGATCGTAGCAAGGGCTTCGGTTGAGTATTTAGGTCTTTTTATTATTTGATATTGTAAAACCTTTTAATTGCAAGTTTCGTGTTTTTAATTCTTTTCTATTAACTCCGTTTTCAACGGATCTGAGGAGAGTTTTTTAAAACTTTCACTTTTGTTTTATCATGTCATTTTTTCTATTGCTCTCTCGTTGCAGAAGAAAGCCAATAGAGCGCCAATTTCTTTGATGCTGATGGTCTCTACCACACAGTGTCTAGCAATCGTCGGAATAGGACAAGATGTAGTTACACACGCAATAAAGTAAAATATTTAGTCTTTTGATCAGTTTTGGTGTTAGCTTTTGTGGGGAAGATGTGTGATAAATAAACAAGCTTTTCGCCACCGTACAAAGATAAGTGCGCGAGAAGGAGCTCAAGCAGCCGCCCAATGAGCAAGTGAAGACCGAAGTTATTACTCACCTACACTAGATGTCCTATTGCAACAGATGGAGATATTCCTCTTGCTGTTGTTTGTTTCCTGTTTTCTTAGTTTCTTGTCCGATGGCTGTTAAGTTGAATTTCAGATAGTTTGCAAAAAGTTTTTTTTTAATATTAGACAACTGTTTAGATAGTTTAAGACAATGGTTTCGTAGGGTTGTTCTGCGTTTTGTTCGGTTAAAAGCTGAAATTGAATTGTTTTGAGCTGCTAACTGTGGGAAATTGGTGGAGATGTGTTTCATCTAGAATACGTATTATATATTTTAAATGTCAGATGTTTTTGTCCGTCTGCGGTTCGGTTTCGTATCTGCCCCAGTTCTCAACTGATCTATAGTTAAAGTCCCTGCTGTTTTTCTCTGACTGCACGTTTCTACGTCCACTTGTCTTCTGTAGCTCATGAGAGTGTATAAGCTGTTCTGTGTTTGTTGGTTTTTTTGTTATTGGAGGATAGCGGCATATAGGACTTGTTAATGCGGATTGTGCAGTCCATTAGTTTCCTCAGTAGCAAATTTTGAAAGATCTCTAGGGGGACCTTTGACTTTGGATTTGTAGCGCCATATGAGGTCTTGTAGTATCTGAACCAGTTTTTTTCATGGTTTACACTTGCGTGATCTTTCTTTTTCCCCGTAACATCTAGTTGAGCCGTAAAATCCTTGTTTCTTTATTTGAACAGGAGTGCTTTTTTCTTCAGTTCTTTTTGTTTCCTCGAGAAGAGACGTACGATGCACATTCAGACGATATTGATGTGTTTTCTAGCTGTCTTTAGAGACAATGAGAGTAGCAAGGGCTTCGGTTGAGTATTTGGGTCTTTTCCTATTTAATAATGTAAAACTTTTCAATTGATTGTCGTGTTTTTCATTCTTTTCTATTAACTCCGTTTTCAACGGATCTAAGGAGAGTTTCAGTTTTGGTCCTATGATATCTTTTTTTTCTATTGCTATCTCAATCGTTATAGCAGAGAGCGAATAGATCAATGGATCGCCATTTTTTTTATGCTGATGATCGTTACCACGCAGTGTCTAGTAATCGTCGGAATAGGACAAGATGTAGTTGCCCACTCGAGAAAGTAACATATATAAGCTTTTGCGCACCAACTTTTTTTGCTGCATATTTCGTGTTGGCTTTTTCGGGGAAGATGTGTGATAAATAAACAAGCAAGTTTCCATCGTACCATGATATGTGCGCGAGAACAAGCTCAAAGCAACCTCCCAATGAACAGGTGAACAACGAAATTTTTACCCACCTACACTAGATGTCCTATTGCAAGAGATGGAGATATTCCTCTTGTTGTTTGTTTGTTTCCTGTTTCCTTAGTGTCTTCTGCGATGACTGTTTAGTTGAATTTTAGATAGTTTCCAAATAGTATTTTTTTTCAATTTTTGATAACTGTTTAGATAGTTTACGACCAAGGACTCGTAGGAGTCTTCTGCGTTTCGTTCGGTTACAAGCTGAAATTGAATTATTTTGAGCAGCTAGCTATGGCAAATCGGTGGGGATGTGATTCATCTAGAACACGTATTCTAAACATCAGGTGTTTGTGTCCGTCTGCGATTTGGTTTCGTGTTTGTTCCAGTTCGCAATTGATATCTAATTATTGTCCCTGCTAATTCTCTCCGGCTGTACTCTATTACGTCAATTTGTCTTCTGTAGCTCAAGAGGTTTTACAGTTCCTTAATTTCTTCACTAACAAATTTTGAAAGATCTCAAGGTGGATCTTTGAGCTTATGAGCACCATATGAGACCTTGTCGTATCTGAACGAGTTTGTTTGATCAATTACAAGGCATGAACCTTGATATACCATTTCTTCATAATTTCGTTTTCCGCATAATCAAGATCTTATTATCGTTCTTAGAAATTGTTAGAGTTTGGCTATCGTCAATAGCGTCACAAAAACACTTTTTAGGTAGTTGGATTCGCGAGGCTAATCCAATTTAGATATAAAAGTTCGTAATTGGAGAATAACCTAAAAAAAATGAGTGTCCGATGGCGCAGACAGCGATATGACAAGCAGGACATTTTCTTTTGAAAAGCCGACCAATTTTGGTAAAACTAACACTCGAACAAACCCTCAGATAGGAACGCTTGAGAGTGCTTACTAAAATGGCCCCTTAGCGAAGGGAAAATTGACTTATAAGATTCCCACAGACATGTATTTAGAATTTTGTTAAGATTGAGTCAAAATACCTGATGAGTCAATGAAGACGAAAAAGAACAGAGCAATGCATATTATCAATGAAAAGGTCATAGAGCAGCAGTTAAAGATAGTTAAAGAAGACAGGGGGGAAATGCCCAAAGAGACGTCATTTGGTATTCTTTTCAAAGAGGCAATTGGTATTCTTCGGCTTATTGCCTTGTATCTTGCCAATAAAAAAACTCATTTATCATTTTTAGGTTTAGTATTGGAAGCAAGAGCAATCCAACAATCTGTTATGACTATTCAACATGACCATTGGGATAATTTTGGAAAGCAACAGATGAAATGTCTGTTAAACAGAAGATAAACATCACAACTGACAGATACCTTGCGCTAACAAGCAAAGAAATGATCTATGACATCAGAAAATCACTATAGTGCTCCAAAATTGTCTCAAAATTGTGATCTGAAATCCAAAGAGAATCTAATAAGAAAACATTTGAATCAAAACACAATTATTACTATTAGATATTAACACTGATATACGGTTCCAAAAACCAGATTTCTGCTATAAAGACCACTGATAGTTAATGCAGAAACAAAACAAGGCCATAGCCAACAGTAAACCGTATACATGCAATTACATCAAACCAACCTACAACCAATCAATAATACCACAGATACACATTTTGCGTATCAAATCAAGTCGCAACAAGTCACAAACTTGCAAGGACAAGAATTCGTCAGTGACGAAAACTTTGAAATCATAACTAAAAACTATATTTCTACACATCAGAATTTACGAAAACACACATGAGTCTTTGCAATAAACTCACATAACAAACATTAACGAAAAATGACAAATTATTCAACGAAAGATTTGTAATAAAACTTGACAATTATTCTTACAAAATATTATTCCTCAAATATTGAACAAAATAACGTTGATTCGCCAGATACAAAAAATCCATTTGAAGTTTTCACTGTTTAAATGAAATGCAAACAATTTTCGACTAAGTAATTGAATATATCCTATTTCACATTTTAAACACAAATTCGTTCACGGATCACCAAATTATTGTTGGTAACAAAAACACAAAAAATATCCAAAATTACTCAAAAAAGCCTCATTTCCTTTATACAAACTAGTTGCAGAATAATTCTTTCAAATTGTGATATAAAGAATTGAATGGCTCAGATAAGTGCTCACAAGAAATCTTGTCACTAATCGAATCAAAAACATCAGATATACTTTCAATATCTCAAACCTAGCGCTATTTTAGTTTGCCTAAAGTCTACACCCTAAAAAGAATAAAAAAAATTCCTATGAAGTACAAAAAGGGAAATTTCCAACAATACCAGTTTGGACGTTTTTTTTTTTAATGTTTTTACTCATTATAGAGCATTACTATCTATAAAGAAATAACATGCTTCAAATAAAACATAGAACATTTTATAGATAGATTTGTTAGTTATGAAAAGGATAGATAGTAATGAAAAGGACTTTTTTCATTACTAACTCTAATAATCAAGGAGGCTCGTTAATGTGACCTTCGAGATTTAAAAAACCATTACACAAACTACTAAATGAATAACAAAATGCAATGCCTCATTACAACGCTCACGAGATCTCACTCCCTTAATCAGACTACGGGAGAAAAAATGAAATACAAAACAGGCAAAAATAACAATTCTTTCACGGCAAAAGTACAACATCTAAACTTAAAAGCACTTAGTAACAACGTCAAAACACAATCAGAAGAAACATTGATTACCCAAATTTATTTTTTTACAAAAAAATAGACGAGACTTTATACTATGGAGACTAGACATAAAACTGACAAAAACAAGCAATAATGACGCGAAATTCAAAAATCAACCAATATTTTTTAAACCAAATATTTACAAACGTCTTGAATACCATAAAGTTCTAAAAGAATTTTTTTTTAAATTTACAAAAAACTCATTACAAAACCAATAAAGTCTGTTTCTGTTCAAACTAAGCCACGGAAACGGACTAAAGATGGAGAAAAATTAAAAAATACTAACTACTTGCGAAAACACAAATTATTGAAGCCCTTAAAACTTTTCGCTGTTATCTGAATATTGTTTTATGTTTCAAATGTTGATCGAACTACTTCAGTAGAAATATACTGAAGGAATAGTCAACTTACTTGGGCCTAAATTGAAAATCATTGGGATCTAATATTACGCGTATGAGCTTATAGAGGAGAAAAAAGACGCAGATATTGACCACTAAAAAAACTTTTATGAAAACGCATTTTGTTCAACAAACAAAACATCAGTTACGATGTAAAATCAACAGACTAATTTTCGAACAACAGGAAGTGAATGAGGCCTCTCAATGATGAGAATTAGATCCAAGTTGACAAATATAACAACAAAACCTAAAAAGCTTAAAAAACTGTTTGAAGTTAAACAATATCATGAACTCTAAGGCAATATCATGCACTTTACGACTACAAAAAGAATACAAAACATGCAAAAACATCAAAATGAAAAAAATGAGACAAAAGTGTCGGAGCTATTAATAAATGAATTCTTCATTTCAAACTTTTTTCAATTATTTTTTAACAACAATGGAATTGTTGTTTTTGCAACAATATGACTCCAGAAAACCAACAAATATGAACAAATATATTAAAACCACGAAACTTTTGAGAAAACCAGTAGTATCAAAGCCATTAAATTAGAATCAGTTGCTTTCAATGGTAATCAATAAAGGATAAGACATAATAAGTTAATCTTAAATCACCAATTAGTCGTCACAATAAATCTCATGACTCTGAAGAAGACAACAAATACAGGCAAAAACAAGAAAATCAGAAGAAAAGTGCGAGAAGACAGTGTGGAACCGGTAAAATCATACATTTTTCTCTGCAAACTTTATCTAAGATCTTTTGAAAGTCTGATCTATTCCTTTGTGAACTGGCAATAATAGGATGATGTGATAGGATTTCAAAAGTATCCCAAATTATGAAAAGAAAAACAAAAAAAAACTATTGAAAGTCGTGGCATCCAAAACATAAAGACAATAATTAGAAAAAAACCGCTAACCAGATTGATTTTGGTTGCAATAGAATCGAAGGGGTCCTGTCAATAGTGAGACTGACTTACAATTCATAAAAACAGGTTTAATATGGGTTAACTATCAAAAAATATTTTTTTCGAAAAATTATTTTTAAGGTCCTAACAGCCGTTAGCTCTCCACTCAACGTGTTAAATAGGTTTGATAACTGATTTTCAGGAATCTTGTTGCATTTTTAGTCAACAAATCTATGTCATAGGTCTAGAAAGTTTTATAAAAATCTCACAAAGAAAACTAAATGTTCAATAAAAGTTACGAAAACTCAGAGTCGAAGCGGTTCCTTAAAAATAATTGTTTGTTCATTGGACATCATTCGACTGTAAATCAGGTTTGTCATAAACATAACCTGGATTTTGAAAAGTTAATAGTCTCTAAGTGACTCTAAAGAAATAAAGAAATAAGAAATGGTTTTTAAAATTTCAGCTCTCAAATAGAAATCGATATTTTTAATAGTAAGCTTCCATATGAGACGAAAACTACCCTTTTATGGCCTTTTGTCTGTTAGAAATTTAAGACCGTTTCATTTGTAATAAAAATGTGAATATGAATTGATATATTTTGCAGAAAAAAGCTTAATTTGAACAAAAAAGTGAACAAAATCATGCCAAACATCAGGTGTTCACACATAAATTTAAACCTCGATAACTCCTCGAAAAACACGAAATGCAAAAGAATCTTTTTAATTACAAACTCAAAGCTGGACGAGTTTTTAATGATACCACTCACATTTCTCTACAATGAATATATCGATCGACCAAAATTGTCTGAACAAAAAAAAACAAAAAAAATCAAAAAATCCTTTTGAGTATATAGTTCATTCCCCCACAAGTGGAGTCGGAACAAAAAAAATCTTCAAAAACTCTATTGTGTTTTTCTATCAGTGAAAAATTGATAGAAAAGCACAATAGGTAGATAGCCTTTAGTCTCTCGACCGTAACAATTACTCATTTGCGGTGTAAAAAGGGGAGCTAGTGGCCATATGGTTATTCAACGAAATCAATAGGCAAGATTTGCAAAGAGATATGATTAAGTGGTTGCAGCATTTTCTTGCGCTAGCGACTCAAATGCAGATACTTATTTGCATCCACATCATGGTAATTGTCGATTGCACCACATGTAACAACTACGCTCATGAAACATTGCAAATGCCACACACAACTCTTTAGTAAACAAAAGTGAATTGAGTAATCTAAAACACGAATCAATTGCTCTCAGAAGACCATTATATGTGAATGATCACATAGAATTAAAGACGACTAACGAAAAAAATCGTGTCCTGTTTCATCATCAATGTTAATGTATTTATTACAATTAACACCCGAATTAGGCCTGTCCACTCCAAATTCCGTGAGGTTTTACGTGAGGAAAAGCTTGAACACAAATGGACATATTTGTTCCTGAAGTCCTGATCAGCAGTACTCCTTTGAAATTCTGAAGTACGTGCACAACTACATTATTCAAAACGATGAACAGAGCTCTAAAGAACTTAAAGATTTCTCTTTTTAAAATTGAACGTTAAGTTCCTTCTGGCCTCCAGGTTCCTTCTGGATGTTTTTATGCCAATCAGCGTGGCAATTTCAATGTAAATAAAGGTTGTGGGATATCTTTAAAAAATCTTCATTTGTTTATCCTAGTACGGATATTGGTAAGACATTTGTACGGCTGGTCATTCCAGCATAACATTGCAGCATAAACAAAACAGCACATGCAAAGTTGATGAAAAAGAGGAAACAACATCCTTATCTGAACCCACTGATTTTGTCAATCACTGCCTGCAGACTTTGTGTCAATATACATAATCCGTTTTACCAGTCTAAACCCCAAATCTTCCCTATGACTAAGGATGCTTCCGTTAGTTACAATGCAAAAACTAGGGTACGAATCCGAAACTAGGGTATTTCATGTTATATACTTGTAAAAAAACCGAGATATATCTTATATAGACGCTGTTAATTTCATGTTATATACTGCTACAACAATCTGAACACATTTTAATTGACGCTGCTAATTTCATGTTACATACTGCTACAACCTAATGGTATCTAATATGGACCTCGGAAATTTCATGTTACATAATCTGTTTAGATATCCAAAATGTTAATTCAATCGTTCTCCGTCTCATAAAAAAGGCGAAAAACTGAGAAGGTTCCTTTGTACTAACAACATAAATCAAATTGATGCAGCAGCAAATGACAATAGATGAATCGGTTTAGTATGGCTTAAGTGAAATTTACACCTAAAAACTATTCAATTAACAAAATTGACTCGCTGCTGTTAGACTTTTACCCGTTACTTATTTGCAAACGAAGAACTGCAAACCTTTAGCTTTTCGAAACTCTTTTTCTAAGACAGACAACCATAGAATCCACTTAGTATCAATAGTTCAGAAAAAAATTAAAATTAAATCATAATAACTCTGTTTAGTTGTAAGTTGACAACAAGGTATCAGTGGACTGCTCTACACCGTATATGCTGGGAAAACATTTAGCACAGAAACTAATAACTGCGTGTCTTGATTCATAATTCACTCAAAATTTAAAAAAACACATTTCCAGGTGTCAAGCGAAATCGGAATGCAAATTGGCGCAAAAAACAAGCAGGTGAACAAAAAGAGACAAAAAATCGCTTTTACAAAGAAATAACGAAAAGGCTTCAAACGCAATGCGTTTCAAAAAGGCAAGAATCTTCACAATATCAGACATCAAATTGCGCAACAACTCTGGAGGAACCACATCCGAAAATTAAACCAACGATTACAAAATCTAAACGCCAAAATCAAGCAATTTTTTTTGGACACGTATAACGACAATATATATTTTGTAGAGGAGTCACAAACCGCCATTTTTTAATTACTGTTCCACAAAACAAAAAATAGCTGAGCATTTGGCGCAATCTGCAGATACTTTTCCGTAGTATTAACGATACGAAGCGAACAGCTAAATCATCCTGCACCACCGTTACCGTCATCCTTAGTCTTTAAGTCAGTAACACCTCCCAAAATCAAGATTTACCGAGCAAAAGGAACATCGCCAGCAGATTCTAACAATGACTATGAACACAAGGAAAGAAAATTCGATGCTGGAATGGAATGCAAACAAAGTCAAAATTAAGCGAAGCAAAACAAATTAGCTTTCAAACCTTTGTTTACAATTACCGAAATTCTGGTTCAATTTCTATGTGATGGCGGACCTCACTTAAATTGATGCTGTCCAATGGCTAATACATATTTATTGTAATTTGGAAATGCAAGCACTTCGTGTTTTTTCGAATTGTTATAATGAAATTGAATTCGTAGATTAATATATCCCAGTTCAAATCAATTTCTGTGACTTCACACGCTCAATAAAAGCGCGGTTAACATTGTAACCAATACTTTTCATTATAGTTTTTAGCTTTTTCTCAATTTCAATTTTTCAACTATGAATTTTTGCAAGGACAATGTTGAGTGGTCACTTTTCTTATTTGAAATAGTTTGTCAGATGCTCTACATTGGTATCACATGTTGATGAGGGCTCAATCATAATATCTTAATTAACGCACACTCAGTTAACCCTGCGTAAATTCAGTATTTTTTCTTAATTCTGTTATTTTTTTCTTTTTGATTGATGTTGAAAAGACAATGACAGCAATAGAATATACAAACATTATCATGATCCTTTTGCTATAGTCCCGCACAAAGAGAAATCTTCAAGACGCTCCAGTCAAAAACTAATGGCTATTTTGTAGAAATTTAGCAGAAGGATTTTCTGTTAGATTCCTACAAGATAACATTCTGGTCTCAACTATGGCAGTTACTGATCATATCAAACATGCAACCTTTTAAATGTGTAACACAATAAAGAATTAATGCTGTTTTGTAGCAATAATACATACAATACACAACTCATGCGTTTTTTGTGCTAAGATACTCAATACTAATCAACTATTGCCTCGGTATACGATGACATATTGAAACAATCAGGCTATGCTAGCTGGCAAGCAGTATAAAAGAGCACAATAAAACGCAGTGAAATTGTACTAGAAGCACTGTTCCCATCTCTGTGAGAATAAAGTCCAGTAGCTGGCCATTCAAGCCCAGCAGCAGAGCAATAGCCGCCAGAACAACAAGTTCAGTTGAGCCCTGCGGTTAACTGCTTAGCGATATAGCTCGAGAGGTAAGAGCTAATGCTTAGTTCATTTCCTCACATTAGTAATACATACAGTTATGCGCTATATTAGATTTCATAACAATTTCAAACAATTTCATATTTCCGATTCATCATCTCAATTTCCACGATAGTTCTTGATCTAAAATCTGGTGCGCCGAGGAGCAAAAAAATCACACCTTTAGATTATGAGAATTTCTTCTCTTCGATAACCATTACCGCTATTTTTTTCCTTTTTCTCCCCGGAGGGATGAGGTTCTTGCATTGTTTTTGCTTTTACAATAGTTATACTCTCGATTTCGGACTGCGATGTTCAATTTATCAGTCAGATATTTTCATTTATTATTGAAAACGCCTGTGATACTCTAGTCTGTGGAGATACGTATCTGAGCCACAAATTCGCTCAGAGTTTGTAGAGTGGGATTAGAGTTACGAACCAAGCTTTTACTAATTTGTGGGATTACCACTTTTAATTTGTTTTAGCAATTGAGCTACCAATGCAACCGCGTTTTAACTGCCGTGGAAGTCTTCTTCCAATCCAATAGGATTCTTCTTATTTGAAAACAGAGTAGAATAAAAGCAACTGAATTAAAATGATGAAAGTTAAGGGAATGACAGGATAATGAAAGTGGGTTATGTGAACAACTGAAAAATTGACTTATTAGTCGGAGGCAAATTTAAAATAGGGGAACACTGACTTTTGAATAAGCAGGTACAAACTTAAACAGAATTGGTACTTAAGTGAATAATTTGAACTTAATAAGGTATAACCGTACCACATATCCTCGGCTCCAAAGAAATTTTAGATTAAATTTAGAATATTAAAAACATATGTACTGATTACTATAAATAGTAGCTAATAAAGGCAACAATAAATTAACAGACTATTGTAGTGGAAGTGAGGGACATATGCTAATGAAATAAAATTAGTGGAATTCATTCACATTTACATTCACTTGGAAACATACAACATAAATTAAAGCACATTAATGTAAATATTTATGGTGAACAGTTACAGAACCAACATTTAATTTAATGGCTGTAAAGGAGGGACATTTACAAATAAAAAATGAATGTCAACAGAAATTTTTCAAAATTGTGACACAATTCCAGATCAGATTTAATAACTCACAATTTAAATTTAAATGAATGCAATAATTGAAAGTTTTAAAATTAAGTTTAAATTTGATTTCCAGCATCGGAAACACTCATGCTAACTTCTCTAGCGTAATCTTCATATTCATAATTTTCAGGGGACCATGTCCCAACTGGAGGGGCTGCAGGCGGACTCACTATCGGAAGGTCAAATGAGGTCTCAACTACTGGAGGTTGTGATGCCTCTTCTTGAATAATGGTCTCAATGACCCGGTTTGCTGTCCTTGATAGTTTGGATGCAGGGGCAGCAGAATCGTCGCTAACAGAGCACAGAGAACCTTGAAATCCAAAATAATCTAGGGCTCCAGGATTTATTTTGGACTTTGAAGTAGTAGGCGTAGTTGAGGAGGATGCGGCCGACGATGCAGCAACTGAAGAGGCATTGGACGTATTGAGTGCGGATTGAGAAGGTTGTCGTTAACGTTTTCCTCCTGCTTGAGGCTTCTTTGTCTTTCGTGATGACATCCATCGCCTTGCAGACTGTGTCAATATACATAATCCGTTTTACCAGTCTTGACCAGACTCTTTATCCGTTTTACCAGACCCGTTTTTATCCGTTTTTATTGGTTTTACCAGACCCTAAATCTTCCCTACGACCTACGATGCTACCATTCCGTTAGTTACAATACCAAAACTAGGGTACGAAACCGAAACTAAGGTATTTCATGTTATATACTTATAAAACAACCGAGATATATCTTATATAGACGCTGCTAATTTCATGTTATATACTGCTACAACAAACTAGACATCTCTTCTATATACTGCAACAACAATCTGAACATATTTTAATCGACGCTGCTAATTTCATGTTACATACCGCTACAACCTAATGGTATCTAATATGGACCTCGGAAATTTCATGTTACATAATCTGTTTCGATATCCAAAATGTTAATTCAATCGTTCTCCCTCTCATAAAATAGGCAAAGAACTGAGAATGTTTCTGCGTAACAACAACAAATCAAATTGATGCAGCAGCAAAAGACAATAGATGAATTGGTTTAGCCTAACTTAAGTGAAATTTACACCTAAAAACTATTCAATTAACAAAATTGATTCGCTGCTTTTAGACCTTTACCAGTTACGTAGTTGCAAACGAAGAATTGCAAACCTTTAGTTTTTCGAAACTCATTTTCTAAGACAGACAACCATAGAATCCACTTAGTATCAAAAGTTCAGAAAAAAATTAAAATTAATTCATAATAACTCTGTTTACTTTGTAATTTGTCAACATGGTATCAGTGGACTGCTATATAGCGTAGATGCTGGGAAAATTTTTAGCGCCGAAACTAATAACTGCGTGTCTTGATTCATAATCCACTCAAAGTTTAAAAACATGCAGACACTTAAATGTGTAACACAATAAAGAATTAATGCTGTTTTGTAGCAATAACACATACAATACACAACTCATGCGTTTTTTGTGCTAAGATACTCAATACTAATCAACTATTGCCTCGGTATACGATGACATATTGAACCAATCAGGCTATGCTAGCTGGCAAGCAGTATAAAAGAGCACAATAAAACGCAGTGAAATTGTACTAGAAGCACTGTTCCCATCTCTGTGAGAATAAAGTCCAGTAGCTGGCCATTCAAGCCCAGCAGCAGAGCAATAGCCGCCAGAACAACAAGCTCAGTTGAGCCCTGCGGTTAACTGCTTAGCGATATAGCTCGAGAGGTAAGAGCTAATGCTTAGTTCATTTCCTCACATTAGTAATACATACAGTTATGCGCTATATTAGATTTCATAACAATTTCAAACAATTTCATATTTCCGATTCATCATCTCAATTTCCACGATATTTCTTGATCTAAAATCTGGTGCGCCGAGGAGCAAAAAAATCACACCTTTAGATTATGAGAATTTCTTCTCTTCGATAACCATTACCGCTATTTTTTTCCTTTTTCTCCCCGGAAGGGATGAGGTTCTTGCATTGTTTTTGCTTTTACAATAGTTATACTCTCGATTTCGGACTGCGATGTTCAATTTATCAGTCAGATATTTTCATTTATTATTGAAAACGCCTGTGATACTCTAGTCTGTGGAGATACATATCTGAGCCACAAATTCGCTCAGAGTTTGTAGAGTGGGATTCGAGTTACGAACCAAGCTTTTACTAATTTTTGGGATTACCACTTTTAATTTGTTTTAGCAATTGAGCTACCAATGCAACCGCGTTTTAACTGCCGTGGAAATCTTCCTCCAATCCAATAGGATTTTTCTTATTTGAAAACAGAGTAGAATAGAAGCAACTGAATTAAAATGATAAAAGTTAAGGGAATGACAGGATAAAGAAAGTGGGTTATGTGAACAACTGAAAAATTGACTTATTAGTCGGAGGCAAATTTAAAATAGGGGAACACTGACTTTTGAATAAGCAGGGACAAACTTAAACAGAATTGGTACTTAAGTGAATAATTTGAACTTATTAAGGTACAACCGTACCACATATCCTCGGCTCCAAAGAAATTTTAGATTAAATTTAGAATATTAAAAACATATGTACTGGTTACTATAAATAGTAGCTAATAAAGGCAACAATAAATTAACAGACTATTGTAGTGGAAGTGAGGGACATATGATCATGAATTAAAATTAGTGGAATTCATTCACATTTACATTCACTTGGAAACATACAACATAAATAAAGCACATTAATGTAAATATTTATGGTGAACAGTTACAGAACCAACATTTAATTTAATGGCTGTAAAAGAGGGACATTTACAAATAAATATTGAATGTCAACATAAATTTTTCAAAATTGTGACACAATTCCAGATCAGATTTAATAACTCACAATTTAAATTTAAATGAATGCAATAATTGAAAGTTTTGAAATTAAGTTTAAATTTGATTTCCAGCATCGGAAACACTCATGCTAACTTCTCTAGCGTAATCTTCATATTCATAATTTTCAGGGGACCATGTCCCAACTGGAGGGGCTGCAGGCGGACTCACTATCGGAAGGTCAAATGAGGTCTCAACTACTGGAGGTTGTGATGCCTCTTCTTGAATAATGGTCTCAATGACCCGGTTTGCTGTCCTTGATAGTTTGGATGCAGGGGCAGCAGAATCGTCGCTAACAGAGCACAGAGAACCTTGAAATCCAAAATAATCTAGGGCTCCAGGATTTATTTTGGACTTTGAAGTAGTAGGCGTAGTTGAGGAGGATGCGGCCGACGATGCAGCAACTGAAGAGGCATTGGACGTATTGAGTGCGGATTGAGAAGGTTGTCGTGAACGTTTTCCTCCTGCTTGAGGCTTCTTTGTCTTTCGTGATGACATCCATCGACTTGGAGATGTTACTATTAGCCGACGAAACTCCGGTGGCGGCATCAGATTGCGTCGGTCTGTGGCGAATATTTATTTCCCCGCGGTACTTCTTTTTGAGGTCCCTCATATGCTGAGAAACTTTCTCCTCAGTCGTTTTCTCATGCGGAAGGGGACGTAGTTGGGCATATTGCCAAATATCCGTGTTACGTTCAGCGCGAGTGCCAACCTTCGCGATGTCGCTATTGCGCACTCGTACTTCATGGACTCCAGGTTCTTTAATTACCGTTGTTGTATCCGATGTGCGTTCTACATTACTGCCTGGAGCCAATGTTTCCCACAAGCCACGGAGGTCTCTCTTCGATCTTTTTGTGAGTTTGCGCGCCAATTTCAGGTCTAACAATTTTTCGGACCACGGTATCAGATTGTTAAGTTTTGGATGTAGAATAAACCGAGAAACCAATTTATTATGTTCCCCATTGTACCGGCGTCCCGCATCCACTTGCACCTTTTGCATGGCCTCTTCTATGAAGATATCACTACGGCTTCCGCTCACCCATTCGTTGTTGTCAAGATAATCTTCCACAGGGACTGTATCGGCATCTAAATAGTGGTGAAGAATGCTTTCATATGATAAATTCGATGACTTTGGTATTGTTCTAATATTGCTTAATGGTGTGTTTGGCTTTCTTCCAAAATGTGCTTGGAAAGGTGTTACATTTGTGGTCTTTTGTTGCGCAGCCTTGTCCAAGATTTCACGATGCATGTACGGCCAGAACGCGTACTGTCCGAGAGTGATCATAACCCAACTGCCGGGGTGCGTAAGGTGAAGGATTTCTAGGACTGCATCTTGTATCGAGTGTGGTATTGCCACACGTTCATCGATGCAAACGCAACCCGATTGCACGTGAAGATCTCTCCAATAGGAATACATGTAGGGATTCACTTCTTTACATCGTTGGGGGTCATTTTGCAGAACGCAATCGCGCACCTCTTTAAGAACCGCATCTTTGCTTGTCAATACGGCCAAGAATCTTTTTGTGAATAACCGGGTTAAGTTATTCTCAAATACCTCCTCCTTTGCTAACTCTAAGTTTGGTGAGTTTTTAGCCTTATTTGAGAATCTCGTTGCGTTTACGCCGAATTGGGGGTTGATTGAAAGGTGACCCTGCTATGGGTTGAAGGGGTTTGCGGGTTGGACTTCGGGCTGGCCATATCTAACTGAGAAACTGAATGGATGTGTGTTGAGTTTGTTTTTACGTTAACTAGCGGCTGGAAGGGACTTGAGTTTGAATTTGAATTTAAAATAGAATGGATTTGAGCTGCGTTTGCAGAGTTCTTGAGAAGCAACTGAGTGGTATTACGATTAATGGCAGAAAGCAAATTGAAATAGTTTGTCGAGTGAGTATGTGAGGCACGCGTGGAATGTGTGTGATTGACGTTGCAAAAGTGCTGTGATTGACAAGATTGCTGTGTGGTATTTACATAAATTGTAGAAGCGTCACGAATGCGGGTAATTGTTGCTACCGCAAATTCCTCGTCGTATTTGTTTGTAACTTTTGCTTCTTGATTTGGTTGGCGAGAAATATAGTCAACCAACCCCATTTTTGCACCCGGTATATGTTCAATGTTAAGGTCAAAAGGTTAAAAACGATCTACCCATTGAGTTGGGCGACTACTTTAAGATTTGTTGGACCAATGTTCTTTCATAATTGAAAGTAATGCTCGATGATCCGTGATGATTGTGAATGATTTGCCAAATAAATAATATTTAAAGTATTCTACGGACCATACGACCCCTAATAATTCTCATTCATTGACACTGTAACGTTCCTCATTTGGGCTAAGGAAACGAGACGCGAAAGCAACTGTATTCCAACCTGTTGGCGAGCTTTGTTCTAACGCTGCTCCTAATCCCGCTCTAGATGCGTCGCATTTGATCCGCGTTTCCAAGTGCGGATTATAATGTGTATTTTCTGTCGCATTTGCTACTTTATTTTTAATTGCATGGAAATGAGTTTCATGTGCGTCATTCCAGACAAATTTTGTATTCTTTTTAAGTAATGGACGAAGTGGATGACATAATTGTGATAAATTAGGAATGAATTTTCCTAAATAGTGGACAGAGCATAGAAATGATCGTAATTGTTTTAGATTTTTAGGTGCTGATAGAGTTATAATTGCTGCTGTTTTTTGACTCAAATGGTGCGATTCCTGACTGAGTAAATTTGTGTCCTAACCATTCAGTTTCCGTTTTTGCGAAATGACATTTAGATAAATTTATTCTTAAATTATCCTCATCCAATTTTTTTAAAACATTTGATGACTAACTTTAAATGTTCTTCTTTAGAACCGCGACTAACTATTATAATGTCATCCAAGAAACAATGATTATTTTGAAGTCCAACTAATGTATAGTCCATTACTTTTTGGAATGCCGCCGGCATATCAGTTAAACAGTAGAAACCGGTAATAAAACGTTGTGTACCAGTTCCCTCACCGCTAATGATATTGAAGTTGCAATGCCGGGCCGTTTCCGGGTCTAATTTAAGTTGGCTGTAAGAGCACTTCAAATCCAATGTAGAGAAATATTCTGTCTCCTGTGATGCGTTTGTGTTTAAATTTTGTTGAATCGTGTCAATTAAATTATCCATACTCGGCATTTGATATTTATTTTTATGGATAGATTTATTTAAAATTTTTGAGTCTAAAGCCAGTTTAACTGTTTTATCTCTTTTTACTGTGATTACTATAAGTGAAATGAAATTTTTATCGGAGGACCTGTTTAATTTTATGATGTGTTTTTTGTTAAGTATTTTTTTAAGTTCTGCTTTAACTGGTTGCTGTTGGGTTCTAGTTCGGCTTTAACTAGTGCTTTAAGTTAATTGGGACTCGACGACCCTTTTGATGTGTTGGTGTAAATTGTTTGTGAAATGTGGATTTGACTGAGTGTTTTAAAGGCTTACCGATTCTTGTGATGAGACCTGGAAAATCAAATGCAATCTGTTTCTTTATTAAACATTGATTTTGATTAATATTTGCAACTTGTTTCAATTGTGTAAGAGAAAAGCCTAGCTTTCAGAATAGATCTCGTCCAATGATGGGTCTATGACCACCAATGTTACATCAACACCCGTAGCTGTCCAATCATTACATTGGATTGATGTATTGATCACTTCAACAATCTTGATTATATCATTAGAGAAAATTTTTAGGTCATGCATCTCTTGTGACTGTACCCAATAGCTTCCTTTGCATTCGGACACCACAGTTTTTGCGAGATTTTATTGATGATTGTGCACACGCTCCCCGAATCCACCAGTGCATTTGTCTTCGTATTCCCGACACAAATGTCTAAGTTCATCGGTTCCACTTCTCGAGTGTCACATTTAATTGAAATCGTCGCAACACAATTATCATCATAGTCGTCATAATCTGAGTCATAGTTTGCGTCGTAAATGTCTTGCTTTTGAAGCAGTTTATCTATATTGTTTACTTGTTCTGCTGCTGTTGCTGAAGTACCCACAGTGGCCGCCTCAGAAACAGAATCATCTACATTATTCACTCGGGGTTTCGGTTTGTATGGGTGTTTAGGTTTCCGGCAGACTTTGGCGAAATGGTTGGCAATGCCACAATTCTTACAAGTCTTTCCACGAGCAGGGCAATTTTGTCTCTGTGAGGTTGACCATCCATAACCACAGTTTAGACAAGTTGTAGGCTTAACAAATTGGTTAGTTGATGGACGTGATCTATTCCAAGATCCTTGTACATTGTTCACCGATGCACTCATGATCTCGTTTGTAGCTGTCTGACCTGATGTCCCAGATTTTGTGAGCTGATTTTGTATTCCCATCTCAATGTTCATGGCAATTTCAAGCGCTTTTTTCGCTGTTCTAGTCTCCTTTAATAATTCCCTTTTGATTTCGCCGTCTTGCATGTTTGCTATGAAGACGTCACGAATGATTGACTCCTCATGGCTTCCTAAATCGCAATTCAATGACAGTTCCCGAAGGCAGCCGTAAAACTTTTCCACATGTTCTCCCTTCAGTTGTTTCCTGGTGAGAAAGGTATACCGATCAAAGGTGATGTTTTGTTGTTTCGTCAACACTTTATCAGGGCTTTCCCAAAAATCGTTTGTTGTAACCCGATCAATCTGGATATTCGGTTCCTGGGAACAAAATATTCGTCTACCCTCCATCCCCAGGCTGAGATACGTTAGGGAGACCGCTTTATTATCACAGTATTTCCAGGGTTTTCACCACACAATATACCTACGAGTTCTTTTTTCTGACAACGATTTAGCCACGAGTTCTTCAGTTGCTCGTTTCGAATTTTTCGTTCGCGTTCGCTCTGGGATGTGCTGTTTTCAACATTATCCTCGTATATAGGTTCGGGGGGTAGGACGACCTTATCTGGGGGATCTGCAAGTAGAATGTCAATCGAAATACCCTCTTTTGCCATGATAGCCAACTCCAACATGATCTGCCACCGGTCCCATCGCAAAGGTGGCTCTAATGTCGCTTTCTCCCAAAAAGGTTCAATTCCAAGAATTGCACGTTCTTTGGTTGCTAACTGCACCATGTGATACTTTAGTCTTTTTCTCCCCGGAGGTATGAGGTTCTTGCATTGTTTTTGCTTTTCCAATAGTTATAGTCTCGATTTCGGATTGCGATGTTCAATTTATCAGTCAGATATATTCATTCATTATTGAAAACGCCTGTGATACTCTAGTCTGTGGAGATACGTATCTGAGCTACAAATCGGCTTAGAATTTGTAGAGTGGGATTCGAGGCACAAATCCAAGTTTTTATTAATTTGTGGGATTACCACTTTTAATTTTTTTGAGCAATTGAGCTATCAATGCAACCGCGTTTTAACTGCCGTGAAAATCCTCCTCGAATCCAATAGGACTCTTCTTATTTGAAAACAGAGTAGAATAAGAGCAACTGAATTAAAATGATGAGAGTTAAGGGAATGACAGGATGATGAAAGTGGTTTATGTGAACAACTGAAAACTTGACTTATTAGTCGGAGGCCAACCTAATATAGGTGAACACTGACTTTTGAATAAGCAGGGACAAACTTAAATAGAATTGGTACTTAAGTGAATAATTTGAACCTAATAAGGTACAACTGTGCCACAACGCCAAAAGGGAGTTCATTTTACTTGTTTGCCTAAAATAGCTTTTGCTTGAGGTAGATTTCGCCCACCTATTGATACTTGAAGTTTATTGCAATATTGACGTAGCAAGAAAAACACAAATACCGTATGCAACGATGCAATACAAGAGGAGAAGGAGATCTGCATCAACCAGAGAAGAACTCATATTCAAAAACTGAAAGAACTTTATCAAAACTGGAATGGGATGAAGCAGTGCTACATACAATTAAAAACTCAAACGTTTTTGAGTTCTATACTGTTCAATACTACTCTGCTATTGCCTTAGTAAATTTTCCATCTCTGTGAGAGTATAATCTTCAAGCTCTTAATTCAAGCCCATCAGCAGAGCTATAGCCATAAAATTACAACAAGCTCAGCTTAGCACGGCAGTTAATTTCTAAAGAATATACCTCGAGCAGTGAGATATAATGCTTATTTGTTAACTCACGTTAGTAGTACATATATTTATGTGCTGTATTAGATAGTAAGGAAATCTTCCCTATGGCTTACGATGCTACCATTCCGTTAGTTACAATACCAAAATTAGGGTGCGAATCCAAAACTAAGGTATTTCATGTTATGTACTTTAAAAACAACCAAGATTGATTTTATATAGACGCTGCTAATTTCATGTTATATACTGCTACAACAATCTAAACATATTTGAATTGACGCTGTTAATTTCATGTTACATACTGCTACAACCTAATAGTATCTAATATGGACCTCGGAAATTTCATGTTACATAATCTGTTTCGATGTCTAAAATGTTAATTCAATCGTTCTCCTTCTCATATAATAGGCGAAAAACTGAGAAGGTTCCTGCGTACTAACAACATAAATCAAACTGATGCAGCAGCAAATGACGATAGATGAATCGGTTTAGCATGGCTTAAGTGAAATTTACACCTAAAAATATTCAATTAACAAAAATTGATTCGCTGCTTTTAGACCTTTACCAGTTACGTATTTGCAAACGAAGAATTGCAGACCTGTAGTTTTTTCAAATATCATTTTCTAAGACAGACAACCATAGAATCCACATAGTATCAGTAGTTCAGAAAAAAATTAAAACTAAATCATAATAACTCAGTACACTTTGTATGTCGTCAACATGGTATCAGTGGACTGCTCTACACCGTATATGCTGGGAAAACATTTAGCACCGAAACTAATAACTGCGTGTCTGGATTCATAATTCACTAAAATTTTAAGAAAAACACATTTCCATGTGTCAAGCGAAATCGGAATGCAAAATGGCGCAAAAAACAAGCAGGTGAACAAAAAGAGACCAAAAATCGCTTTTACAAAGAAATAACGAAAAGGCTTCAAACGAAATGCGTTTCAAAAAAGCAAGAATCTTCACAATATCAGACATCAAATTGCGCAACAACTCTGGAGGAACCACATCCGAAAATTAAACCAACAATTACAATATCTAAACGCCAAAATCAAGCAATTTTTTATGGACACGTATAACGACAATATATATTTTGTAGAGGAGCCATAAACCGCCATTTTTTATTTACTGTTCCACAAAACAAAAATTAGCAGAGCATTTGGCGCAATCTGCAGATATTTTTCCGTAGTATTAAAGATACGAAACGAACAGCTAAATCATCCTGCACCTCCGTTACCGTCATCCTTGGTCTTTAAGTCAGTAACACCTCCCAAAATCAGGATTTACCGAGCAAAAGGAACATCGCCAGCAGATTCTAACAATGACTATGAACACAAGGAAAGAAAATTCGATGCTGGAATGGAATGCAAACAAAGTCAAAATTAAGCGAAGCAAAACAAATTAGCTTTCAAACATTTGTTTACAATTACCGAAATTCTGGTTCAATTTCTATGTGATGGCGGACCTCACTTAAATTGATGCTGTCCAATGGCTAATACATATTTATTGTAATTTGGAAATGCAAGCACTTCGTGTTTTTTCGAGTTGTTATAATGAAATTGAATTCGTAGATTAATATATCCCAGTTCAAATCAATTTCTGTGACTTCACACGCTCAATAAAAGCGCGGTTAACATTGTAACCAATACTTTTCATTACAGTTTTTAGCTTTTTCTCAATTTCAATTTTTCAACTATGAATTTTTGCAAGGACAATGTTGAGTGGTCACTTTTCTTATTTGAAATAGTTTGTCAGATGCTCTACATTGGTATCACATGTTGATGAGGGCTCAATCATAATATCTTAATTAACGCACACTCAATTAACCCTGCGTAAATTCAGTATTTTTTCTTAATTCTGTTATTTTTTTTTAGCTTTTTGATTGATGTTGAAAAGACAATGACAGCAATAGAATATACAAACATTATCATGATCCTTTTGCTATAGTCCCGCACAAAGAGAAATCTTCAAGACGCTCCAGTCAAAAACTAATGGCTATTTTGTAGAAATTTAGCAGAAGGATTTTCTGTTAGATTCCTACAAGATAACATTCTGGTCTCAACTATGGCAGTTACTGATCATATCAAACATGCAACCTTTTAAATGTGTAACACAATAAAGAATAAATGCTGTTTTGTAGCAATAATACATAAAATACACAACTCAAGCGTTTTTTGTGCTAAGATACTCAATGCTATTCAACTATTGCCTCTGTATACGATGACATATTGAACCAATCAGGCTATGCTAGCTGGCAAACAGAATAAAAGAGCACAAAAAAACGCATTGAAATTGTACCAGAAGCACTTATCCTATCTCTCTGAGAATAAAGTCCACTAGCTGACAATTCAAGCCCAGCAGCAGAGCGATAGCCACCAACAACAACAAGCTCAACTGAGGGCGACGGCAAACTGCTTAGCGATATAGCACGAGAAGTAAGAGGTAATGCTTAGTTCAATTACTCACATTAGTAATACATACGGTTATGCGCTATATTAGATAGTGATGACTGTAAACAATTTCATATTTCCGATTCAACATCTCAATATCCACGATATTTCTTACTCTAAAATCTGGTGCGCCGAGGAGCAAAAAAATCACACCTTTAGATTGTGAAAATTTCTTCTCTTCGATAACCATTACCGCTATTTTCTTTTGCTTTTTTTCCCCGGAGGGATGAGGTTCTTGCATTGTTTTTGCTTTTACAATAATTATAGTCTCGATTTTGGACTGCGGTGTTCAATTATCAGTCAGATATATTCATTCATTATTGAAAACGTCTGTGATACTCTAGTCTGTGGAGATACGTATCTGAGCCACAAATCCGCTTAGAGTTTGTAGAGTGGGATTCGAGGCACGAATCCAAGCTTTTACTAATTTGTGGGATTACCATTTTTAATTTTTTTAGCAATTGAGCTATCAATGCAACCGCGTTTTAACTGCCGTGGAAATCCTCCTCGAGTCCAATAGGCAACTGAATAAAAGCAACTGAATTAAAATGATGAAAGTTAAGGGACTGACAGGATGATGAAAGTGGGTTATGTGAACAACTGAAAACTTGACTTATTAGTCGGAGGCAAATTTAAAATAGGTGAACACTGACTTTTGAATAAGCAGGGACACACTTAAACAGAATTGGTACTTAAGTGAATAATTTGAACCTAATAAGGTACAAATGTACCACAACGCCAAAATGGAGTTCTATTTAGTTGTTTGCCTAAAATAGCGTTTTATTGAGGTAGATTTTGCCCACCTATTGGTACTTGAAGATTATTGCATTATTGACGTTGCAAAAAACACAAATACCGTATGCAACCACGCAATACAAGAGGAGAAGGAGATCTGCATCAACCAGAGAAGAACTCATATTCAAAAACTGAAAGAACTTTATCAAAACTGGAATGGGATGAAGCAGTACTACATACAATTAAAAACTAAAACGTTTTTGAGTTCTATATTATTCAATCCTACTCTGCTATTGCCTTAGTATACGTTGACATAGTGAATCAAGCTGTCCTAGCAGGCAATCAGCAAAATAAAATCCGTGAATTTGTACTACCAGCACTTTTTTCATCTCTGTGAGTGTACAATCTTCAAGCTGTTAATTCAAGCCCAGCAGCAGAGCTAAAGCCATAAAATTACAACTTAGCACGGCGGTTAAATTCTAAACAATATACCTCGAACAGTAAGATATAATGCTTATTTTGTTACCTCACATTGGTAGTACATATATTTATGTGCTGTATTAGATAGTAAGGAAATCTTCCCTATGGCTTACGAGGCTACCATTCCGTTAGTTACAAAACCAAAATTAGGGTGCGAATCCAAAACTAAGGTATTTCATGTTATGTATTTTTAAAACAACCAAGATATATTTTATATAGACGCTGCTAAATTCATAATATATACTGCTACAACAATCTAAACATATTTTAATTGACGCTGTTAATTTCATGTTGCATACTGCTACAACCTTATAGTATCTAATATGGACCTCGGAAATTTCATGTTACATAATCTGTTTCGATATCTAAAATATTAATTCAATCGTTCTCCCCCTCATATAATAGGCGAAAAACTGAGAAGGTTCCTGCGTACTAACAACATAAATCAAACTGATGCAGCAGCAAATGACAATAGAAGAATCGGTTTAGCATGGCTTAAGTGAAATTTACACCGAAAAATATTCAATTAACAAAATTGATTCGCTGCTTTTAGACCTTTACCAGTTACGTATTTGCAAACGAAGAATTGCAAACCTTTAGTTTTTCGAAACTCATTTTCTAAGACAGACAACCATAGAATCCACATAGTATCAATAGTTCAGAAAAAAATTAAAATTAAATCATAATAACTCAGTTCACTTTGTATGTCGTCAACATGGTATCAGTGGACTGCTCTACAGCGTATATGCTGGGAAAACATTTAGCACCGAAACTAATAACTGCGTGTCTTGATTCATAATTCACTCAAATTTAAAAAAAACACATTTCCAGGTGTCAAGCGAATTTGGAATTGAAAATGGCGCAAAAAAACAAGCAGGTGACCAAAAAGAGACCAAAAATTGTCTTTGCGAAGCAATAACCAAAAGGCTTCAAACGCAATGCGTTTCAAAAACGCAAGTATCTTCACAATATCAGACATCAAACTGCGCAACAACTCTGGAGGAACCACATACGGAAATTAAACCAACGAATACAATATCTAAATACCAAGATCAAGCAATTTATTTGGACACGTATAACGACAATATATACTTTGTAGAGGAGTCATAAACCGCCATTTTTTAATTACTGTTCCACAAAACAAAATTTAGCAGAGCAATTGGCGCAATCTGCAGATATTTTTCCGTAGTATTAAAGATACGAAACGAACAGCTAAATCATCCTGCACCACCGTTACCGTCATCCTTGGTCTTTAAGTCAGTAACACCTCCCAAAATCAAGATTTACCGAGCAAAAGGAACATCGCCAGCAGATTCTAACAATGACTATGAACGCAAGGAAAGAAAATTCGATGCTGGAATGGAATGCAAACAAAGTCAAAATTTAGCGAAGCAAAACAAATTAGCTTCCAAACTTTTGTTTACAATTACAGAAATTCTGGTTCAATTTCTATGTGATGGCGGACCTCTCTTAAATTGATGCTGTCCAATGGCTAATACGTATTTAAATTAATTTGGAAACGCAAGCACTTCGTATTTTTTCGAATTGTTATAAAGAAATTGAATTGGTAAATTAATATATCCCAGTTCAAATCAATTTCTGTGACTTCACACGCTCAATAAAAGCGCGGTTAACATTGTAACCAATACTTTTCATTATAACTTTTTAGCTGTTTCTCAATTTCAATTTTTCAATTATAAGTTTTTGCAAGGACAATGTTGAGTGGTCTCTTTTCTTATTTGAACTAGTTTGTCAGATGCTCTACATTGGTATCACATGTTGATGAGGGCTCAATCATAATATCTTAATTAACGCACACTCAATTAACCCTGCGTAAATTCAGTATTTTTTCTTAATTCAGTTGTTTTTTTTGCTTTTTGATTGATGTTGAAAAGACAATGACAGCAATAGTATATACAAACATTATCATGATCTTTTTGCTCTAGTCCCCCACAAAGAGAAATCTTCAAGACGCTCCAGTCAAAAACTAATTGCTATTTTGTAGAAATTTAGCAGAAGCATTTTCTGTTAGATTCCTTCCTACAAGATAACATTCTGGTCTCAACTATCGCAGTTACTGATCATATCAAACATGCAACCTTTTAAATGTGTAACACAATAAAGAATTAATGCTGTTTTGTAGCAATAATACATACAATACACAACTCAAGCGTTTTTTGTGCTATGATACTCAATACTATTCAACAATTGCCTCTGTATACGATGACATATTGAACCAATCAGGCTATGCTAGCTGGCAAACAGAATAAAAGAGCACAAAAAAACGCATTGAAATTGTACCAGAAGCACTTATCCTATCTCTCTGAGAATAAAGTCCACTAGCTGACAATTCAAGCCCAGCAGCAGAGCGATAGCCACCAACAACAACAAGCTCAACTGAGCGCGACGGCAAACTGCTTAGCGATAAAGCACGAGAAGTAGGAGGTAATGCTTAGTTCAATTACTCACATTAGTAATACATACGGTTATGCGCTATATTAGATAGTGATGACTGTAAACAATTTCATATTTCCGATTCAACATCTCAATATCCACGATATTTCTTACTCTAAAATCTGGTGCGCCGAGGAGCAAAAAAATCACACCTTTAGATTGTGAAAATTTCTTCTCTTCGATAACCATTACCGCTATTTTCTTTTGCTTTTTTTCCCCGGAGGGATGAGGTTCTTGCATTGTTTTTGCTTTTACAATAATTATAGTCTCGATTTTGGACTGCGATGTTCAATTTATCAGTCAGATATATTCATTTGTTTTTGCAAACGCCAAATGAGCGTTCATTTTAGTTGTTTGCCTAAAATAGCGTTTCGTTGAGATAGATTTCGCCCACAAATTGGTACCTTAAGGTTATTGCATTATTGACGTAGCAACAAAACACAAATACTGGATGCAACCAGGCAATACAAGAGGAGAAGGAGATCTGCATCAACCAGAGAAGAACTCATATTCAAAAACTGAAAGAACTCTATATAAGCTGGAATGGGATGTAGCAGTGCTATATACAATTAAAAACTCAAACGTTTTTGAGTTCTATATTATTCAATCCTACTCTGCTATTGCCTAAGTATACGTTGACATAGGGAAGCAAGCTATCCTAGCTGGCAAGCAGTATAAATCAGAACTATAAAAATCCGTGAATTTGTATTACCACCACTTGTTCCTTGTCTGTGAGAGTATAATCTTTAAGCTGGTAAATCAAGCCCAGCAGCAGAGCTATAGCCATAAAATTACAACACGCTCAGCTTGGCACGGCGGTTAAATTCTAAACAATATACCTCGAGCAGTAAGATTTAATGCTTATTTTATTACTTCACGTTAGAATAAAATCGAGTGAGGTAATAAAATTTATATGCTATATTAGATGGTGAATGAGATAGTATTAATGTGCTATATTAGATAGTAAGGACTGTAATGTGCTATATTAGATAGTAAGGACTGTAACTAAGTTCACATATGTGCTTTATTAGATAGTAAGGACTGCAACTAAGTTCACGTTTCCAATTCAAGATCTCATTATCCACGCTGTTTCTCACTCTAAACTCCTCCCTTTCTCATAAACTGGAGAAAATTACAGATTGTTAGTTTTGCTTAAACCTGTCAATTTTAAGTTGAGTATTTCAGCTATAGCTGTTTACAAAAATTGAACTCGTAATTTTCAGTTCTTACAAAAAGGGTTCCCTAAATTGGGGATGAGAAATTGGTTGAAAGACCGAATTCAAAATTACTCACGCATAATGTAGTTATTCCCCATTACTTAGAATTCAAATTAGTCCAACGGTTACCTTAACGCTAGGGGTGAGGTTTCTGGGCAAATGGTTCGGCAAAAAAACCTATTATACCGAAAAACCATTCAAACACAAATCGATATGCAGTAATAAGCATCAAACAGCGCATAAACTCTAGAAGAACAACATCCTAAATTTCTACAAAGAACTAAAACATCTTAACGCTACAGTCGAAGTTTCCTCTGATCACACCGTCCCGGATTGAAGTGACCTCTGATCAGACTTGTCACCTCCGATCAGTGTGTGTGTGTGTGGGTGCTCGAAAACCAATGTTCTCGCAGACCATTGTAAATAAAGATGATCTGTGTTAGACTAGATTGCCTACATTGGCAAAAAAACATTTGAACTTTGTTTAGGACACCGTTTGCTCAAAATTGCATCGGAGCGTTCTGTTTGGGAGACAATTTGTTCCTGATGTAAAACTTCAGTTAAAAGTGAAGTCCGATTTCAAATCACTGTTATAGCCATTAAATAATCTTTGTTGAAAACAAAACAATGAATGAATAAGTGAAAATTAACTCTAATCATGTCATTGGGTTCAAATTACTTTAAAGGAGCTGACGAACCACATAATAGATAATAAAAGTGACAGACAAGATGGAAGGGTACATTTAGTTTATTAGTTTAATAGAATGTGCAGGTGTGCAAGCGAAGATGGTCTGATCAGAGGTCACTTCGGCCTGGGCACCTCGCCCGGGGATAGCAAGACTTTATATTAAGAAGTGAATGATTAATTACAATTTATTCACAATTATTCACACATAATTTTATAATTTACAGTCTTCAATTTACAGTACACCGTCCTCTCAGTTCACACTTTAAGTTGGTCTAAGTTGTATGTCTCTAGTTTTTAGTCTTTCAAGAGTCTTCTAACTTTTTTTCCACATTGTGTGCGTATATGCATGATTTTTTGGACCAGTTCTTTTTTGTGACGCCCCCCCCCCCCCAGCCGTCAAAGATCCCGTCTCTATTTGCGCCACCTCCACTTACTTATTACGTTTCCTTCTGTCAACTACCAACCCCACCCCCCCCCCCCCCCAACAGATAATGCAACATTGCATAGTAAATCGTATAGAAATATGAAACGTGCTTGTGGGGGCTGCAAATAATATGCACCCATTTTTTTTGGGGGGGGGGGCTGTAAAAAGAATAGATTCTTTTTTTCTTTTAATCAGGATTTTTTGTCAATGTTTAAAATTTTATTATGCTTATCATTTTGATCAAATTTATTCAACCATATGTATTTGCACTCAATTGACGCAAGAATTAAGTTCGGTCGATTTTGAAGTCGCTTAATTGATGTCGCACAGCAACGCCACCCCTCTTAGCGTCCAGTAATCTGGCCCCTGATTGACCCCAGTCCTCAAATCAACCGCAGTTATAAAGTTCAAATCAGTTCGTCTCTGCTTCTTGTAAACCGGACAGGAGTACAACCTCGGGTCCCGGTTCTGGATAATGTTGGCATTCAAATGCATAACTGGCATTTGTTCGGTTAGGATTTTGGGCTTGGCTTCTGTGAGGCGACAGTTTTTCTTGTCCCACCCGGCACCCTCGATAAAAAGTCCGGTTATGTACACCCCTTCAGCAGGGGGTTTGAGGTCGGTCGAGTCTTTCAGGACATCGTTTGTCAGACTCACGTTGTCAAGTGCCCAACCCTTGTGAGCACGTGTGACTTCCTATGATGCAAAAGACTTGTTTTTTTTTGGTATAGTTAAATGTGGTTACATGACAAAATACCTAATTTATTCAATTTGACCTTTTGATCCAATAGTCCGATTGCAAATTAGCAGTCGGCATTACAAGCATGTTTTTTTCATAATTAAGCGGAAAATTTAATCCCATTTTCGGTTGTGATATTTTCATATCAAGTCTCACGGCCCACCGAGGCATATAGCCAAATGTACTGGCTAAATGTTATGCAAATTAATTGTTCTTGTAATTTCAACATTAGGATAAAATATTGGGTATATTTTGGGTATTTTGTCACATTGGGTATATTGGCATTGAGTATTTTGTCTTGACATCTTTAAATATTGGCTATCATTGAAAAATGAACAGATAAAACAAACAATTAAGCAATTTTATTCAACACACCTGTCTCATTGCCGTGAGGAACCCTTGTGGATTGAAGAAACCAGTCATCCAAAAGAGCATCGGTCTGCCCTCGAACACCCAGCTCCTGAACTGTTCGTTCCTCTGCTGCAGGTCACTGAACCAGAACCCGAGAGACGAAGTCTGCCAGGATATCTTGACCCAAGTTGAAGGAATCCGACCATCGAACAGACTGTCCAGAGCATCACGGAGGTTCTACAGGCAATAATTTCACAAAAAAATAAGACACTAAAAATACCGACGATTTTTTACGCTTAAAAATCGAACATACCGACGATACTGAAGAAAAAAACGCAAGGGCTTTCATCGATTTGCTTAACTGAAACCGAACATACCGACAATTTTCATACAACGATTTATGGAATAGGGTTATTTTTTTACCAACAGAAAATTACAAGTTACTTTGGGTACTGATTTTGCCCGTATTGGTTAATTTCAGTCGAAAATATGAAGTAAGCTAAGTAAAAACGAAGTAATCGTTCGGTGACCCAGGCCATTTTCGTTAAAGTTTTTGTCAATAACTTGACGTGTTTTGCCATTCTTAATTATTTTTCGTCAATTCGTCGTATAATCTCGCTCCGATTTTTTCAGGATAATAATGGTTTATTAAGATCCCTTCCAATGTCAAGTTGTTAATATTTCATTCAAGTTGATCCAACACGAATACGCTCTTACTGTCCAAGTTTTCAAGTTTCGTTTCACTAGGCTATTTTTTGCAATATAATTAGCCATCCCTTTGTTTCTATGTGAATAATGGAATAAAGAAATTTAATGGAATCAGTTAAATATTGAAAATTTCAAGTCTCTTTTCATTCGATAAATCGTCCATATAAACGAGTACAATGCATTGTTTTCTGATGACGTTCATACCTCGTTCATGATGATGGTTCCCTCGATTGCGAGTTTGAGGTCTGCGAGAGTGGACCTGACAGCTTTGATCACTCTGTTCATTCTGTCAACTTCCTGTCTCAAAAAGATGTTCATCGGTTGCTCTCGTCCCATCTTTATCAGTCGCTCTTTTACCTAAACATAACAGCAATCAGAGATTTTCATAGAGGATTGAAACTAGACTAGCCCAGTGAGGTATATTGTTAAACAGGTTGAGACCCAGACCAAAGTGAACTATTAATAACCTAACACTCTTAATAGCGTACAGGTAAATTTACCTGAACCATGTGCATTTATTTCCACTTTATGAAAACAATTTTCCTGTACAAAAACATGAATTACAAAATTATTTCTCAAGATGCAATTTTTTGGACATTTTTGCTTCATATTTATCCAATAAAACATAAAAATATCCATTTGCAGGTTATTTACCTGAAAGGTGTAAATGTATGCAACTTTGAGGAAAATTGTGCAGGTAAATTTTACCGGCACACGGCTTTGTCTGCGCACCGTTCAGGTGAGTTTACCTTTACATTATTTAGAGTGAAGATCTGTTTACATTAAAATCTTTGCGACCATGTTGTCCCTGAGTTCGTATGTAATGTATTTTTAGCGATTAACATGTCTAGTTATCGTCGGTTTTCGTCGGGAAAATTTACTAGCGTGATTTATTTACCTCGTGTGGGTTGTATTCGGGGGGACACTTAGACATCAGATCTTGGGACATTCTGTACACCACAGTCTCTCTCGTCTCTCCTCCAGTGCCAGAACTGTCCTTGGGTTGCATGTCCAGAATCGTATCCAGAACTCTCTTTGCACTCTGACGCTGGAACCTAAAAACGGAGCAAGAAGTTTTTTTCAGGAAAACTGAGGAATCAGATTAAAGTTTAAGTTTGGTTTAACCTCGAGAAAAATTATCAGCTCGAAATTATAACATTTATAAGTTACACTACGGAATCAAAGAGCAGCGTACACATAGGGAGTTTTTAAAAACCGCAACAAAAATCAATTATTACGAAAATATGAGCAAAAATTTAATTCTCTTGCAACGAGTCAGCACGCCTTCAGTTTTTTTTAAATCTAGCAGACAGTTTGTACAGTTTTCAGACAAGTTTCTAGCTATTTAAATTTTCGACATTTTTTTTCAAAATTTTGCCAGAGAACTGTCTGCATTCGTAATTATTGCTATTAAATTGCCCATAAATTTTCAATTCACCGGGTCTATCTGATGAATATTTCAGAACCTCTCAATCACTTTCTTTGAACAATTGCACACAATCTTTGATAAACTAGAAATTTTAGCTTGTTTGAGCGTCTAGAAAATTTTTTTGCCCATCTAATTGTATTTCAACTCAAAACACAAGCGATGGCTTGCTCAAACTCAAAATTTCTGATCTTTTTTGAACAAATTGTGTTCAGTTTCTCCAAAGAACGGACATGCTCACTTTGCTAGAAGGGAATGGCTTTGTTGGTTTGCATGTATGATGTGCTGAATAATGATTTTAAACCGATTTACTCTTGTTTTTTTTCCTCATCAAAATTGAACTTTTGAATCGCAAAAACTTGGCAACCAATAAAAGAACAAAAATTCTTAACAATCTTCTCTCTGTATGCGGAAAAAATGGGATTAAAATATTGTTCAAAATTTCAAAGCATTTGAATCTCCTACAAACTCAGAAAAAATCTGGTGAAGTTAAAAAAACCCACTATGGTCGGTCGTATTGCTCTCAATTGACACCAGGGGTCAATTGCGCTTTACTCTAGCCAAGGAGAGAGCAATTTAGATCACTCGTATCAACTAGGACGAAAAGCATGGCTATTTAATTTGTTCAACTCAAAACGCAAGGAATTCCGTTGCTTTTGTCTCAAACATTCAAGATAATATTTGCAATATTTTTTTCGGATAGTCTTGTCTCAAAATGCGGTATTTTAGAATTTCACGAATCTTACATTTCCGTGGACTGTCATTTCTGAGCCTCATTAGTCCGAATTTGAAAGCAAAAAATGTTTTCATTCATTTCTGTTGTACCTAAATGAAATACGAATCAGATAATATTTTTGTAGACGGTTTTTTTGTTTGTTCGTACAAATTTGAAATTGATTATTGCCTCATACCCACACTTTGGTCTGGATGGGTTTTTTTACGGACTTTTGTAGAAGTACATGAACGCAACAAAAATTAAATCGAGCCAAAGTCTGGGTTGTAGGTTATTTTGGTCTGCCTGGTTATTCTCATAAACAAAAGTCGTGTGGATGGTATAACTTTCAAACGTCATTTTGACCAAGCACCTCAGATTGGGACCCTGAGACCAGAGGTTTATAGCTATCAATACAAATAAGTCCACAAAAACTTTTCAGCTAAACGTGAAAAAATTAGTTCTGTTGATCAAATTTTTTCCTGAGAAAGCGGAAGTGGACAGACTCAAATTTGGGCTGTATTCTGTTAAAAAAAAGCTCACGTTATGTCAGCATTTGGATGCAATCCGAACGCCTCTGGGGTGTCGGTGGCTGGAAGTGTGGAAATGAAGTCGAGATAGCTCTCAATTGACTTGAGGTTCTGCGGAATCGAGTATCCTCGGTGGAATGCAAACGTTGGTTGGAACATGTCTTCTTTGAACCTTAAATGACAAAAACCTTTTTTACTGCTATCCCCGGATAGAAGGCAGATTTTGACTGTTTTTGAACGCTTTTTGCAAGTGGGATAGCAAGTTAGTTTTCTATCGTTTCCAGCATTCGTTTTTCTGCGTAAATGAATTTGTATTGTGATGTAAAGTTTCGACAATTTGAGCAATTTTTTGCAAATGATTCAGCAAAATTTATCCAAAAACACACCTCAAAAGGTTCTGCTTTTTTTCCACCCCGCTTAATTTAACCCTGTATATCCTCACACCTTATCATTCTAGCCCTCTGTCTATTCATCCCCCAATTATCTGTCGGCATTACAAGCATGTTTTCTCATAATTAAGCGGATAGTTTAAACCCATTTCCGGTTGTGATAGTTTCATATCTAGTCCCACGGGCCCTGAGGCATGGCTGTATGTTTGCAGTACTAATTTTAATAGTACCAATCATATAAAGTATTAAAATCGATGATAGGGTGTTCAACAAATAGGAATAAAAAAGCGCGCGACACCCTCAAATGATGTCAATGCGGTTTAGGGTGAAATCTTATTGTCCTTAACCTTTTTCCTTACTACTTTTTCCTTATTTTTCCTTACTCTTTTTTTTCGACCCGGATGCTTAAAACCATATTTTTAAAATGGCCCACCGAATGGTCATTTGAATGATTCCTATCGTGTGGTTACAAAGGTGTTTGCCCACTGTTGTAACGCAGTTATCACAGTACGCGGGCGCCATATTAGTTGAAAACAATGTTCTCATGCATAATTCTTGTATTGCTTAGGAGAATAAACAATATAGTGATCTCGTAACTCGGATATTAAAAATTGGGGACCACAGAATGGTAATTTGAATGATTCTTACCACGTGGTTGCAAATGTCTTGAGGAGTCGTTTGTCGTAGTCGTCAGTGACTCGTCCTCCATATTGGATCTCTCCAATCATATATCGTACAGTAGCCCATTGCACACCCTGTGTTAATAACATATTTTCACTCAATCAAATCAATTGCAATCTATTTATGAAAACCCGATTAGGTGAAGCCAATTTTCAAAGCCATTAGGCAAAAATAAGTGAATTTAACTTTTGCGGATATTAGGCCAAAACTAATTGAAAAACTCGAAGGTAATAATTCAAAAACCTCTCGACGCTATAAAGAACTCAATTGTCCCTAAAAATTTTCTTTAAAAGATAATGGCTTAATGGTTGTAAAACACACAATTTTTTTTCACCATTGAGCATTTGCAACAATTCAGTTTAGGTCCATTAGCCAACTATCGCAACGTTTTTCGTGAACCCCCAATACATAGCTCTAAAACATTCGAATAAAGCAATGAATACTTTTTTATCGAGTTCTCTAGTTTTCCCACTATAACTTTTACAGAAGTCGTCAGCCATTGGGTTTAGAAATGAGGGAAAATTTGTAAAAATGAGGTTGAAATAAAACTTTTGCATGCCCCAGTCAACTTCGTTTCGTTTATCTCGTAAGAAGATGCATCCTCTCGCAAGATTCACCGCCAAAATCTTAAAAGATCGTGAAAGATAACCATTCTTTCTCTTGCAAGAATCTAACAAAATAAAGATTCATCTTGAAAATATGCAAATAATTGGAACATGCTCGAACAAGACCAGCATGAGAGGAGTACTTTGTTTCTCAATAGGTTTTTAATTTTTGTAATTATTTACAACAAATAAAGCGTCAATTTTGAATTTTCTGTGCAAATAAAAAATAACAATTTAAAAGAAATGGTACATGTTTATATAAACAGTGAGATGAAGCATAAGCAGAGAATTGTAACCAAATGATGCAAACAATTTAAATATATATTAATATAAATTTTGTGAAAATTTCAAAAAAATTTTGATTGAAAAAGTGTTACAATGGAGATCCCACATGGTTAAGGAAACAACCCCAAACTTTTGAAAAGCTCTCTATATTTGGTTGCAGCGCTCTCAACAGAACAGTAACATATTTTCTTAGCTGGCTGAAGTTATATTGTTCAATAATAAAACACATTTAACTGAAAAAATTCTGTTTCAAATTTTTCTTTAAAACAGACGCAACGATATCTTAGACAATTTCTGAGCAAAACGAAATATGATAAGCCTGTAACAACCAAGAACCATAACCATTCATCTTGCAAGATCTTAAAAGATAGCCATCGTTTTGCAACATCTTGCAAGATAACCATTTTTTTAGCAAAATTTTTGCGAGATCTTGCAAGGACTAGGGTGCACCTTAATAAGTCATTTCTATGTAAAAACAATTGTTAGGGCCACTTGAGTACTTTATAGCGTCAAGAGTATTTTGAAGCACCCTCTTTAAGTTTTTTAATTGCTTTTCGCCTAGGGTCCACAAAAATTTGGATAAAAATTGAATGTAAGCATCCCACCGCGCCGAAGTGGAAAATGTGACGTTTTCCCCTAGGAAATGTGGGATTTGTAAGTATAGGCAAGATTTCCGGGAAGAATTTAGGCCATTCTTCATTAATTCGAACGCGTTTCCATTAATTTAACCGAATAAACAATATCAAAAAATCCGCCTTCACCTTTTTAGGATCCATGTCGTCCAAGTGATTCTGCACAAACTGAATAGTGGCTGTGAAATCCGCCGAGTTGAACTCGTAAGGAATATTCCACCCAATGGGTCCAAATTTCCGCCGCTCCTGCACTGCAGTGTGCAAGAATGCAACTCCATACAACATCGTTTTCCACTGGTACACATTGGTATAGTCCAGGGTGTCCTGGTTGAGGGCGACGAAGGTTCGTCTTAGACCCGGTTTTATACCTTGCGGGGGTTCGTTTGTGAATTTGATGCACATCTAAGAATAACATGGCAGAAATATATACTACGGTTAGCTGTTCTTTCCAGCGGTCAATATTTATGTAATCTATTTTTCAGGCTCTAAGTAAAAAAAAATCAAATCTGGGTTAAACTTCTAAACTCTGTTGGCCTAGAAGAGGGCTATCAACGAAAAATTCTTGAAAAACAACATCGTTATTTGAAGAGAATCTTAATGTTCCCGTGTCCAAGGAAAAAGTCGGGCTTGAATTATACAAAACTTTTCACGCCAGACATTTTCACATTTCAGGTACGAATAGACGTAATTTAAAATATACAACAGCTACATTGAAAAACTATTGAAATGTCGATATCGCAAGAAATGGTTGAAGGAAGATCCGTGGACATAAAAAAAAGACTCAGCAGCTCTTCAAAGACAAAGATTTTTTTTCGAAATTTTTATTTTCAATTTTTCTAATTAAACTGAGAAAAAATTAAAGTTAAAATTGACTTAGCCGAATTCTCTCTTCTTGACTAGGACAATACTACAAAAAGAATCTACACTCATCAAAAATGTAACTGGTTGCTAAAGCATAACATATTGAATGTGATATTGAGGGAAAAATGTATGCTGAACAATTCGACACAAATAACCCTAAAAACCTTCAACATTGTGATATAAAAAATTCCAGTATTTCAAATATATTTTGCTAATTGGCGGCTCAGAAACATTTGAAACTTTTTTCGTTTGGCGGTTTGTCGACAATTCAGTGGAACTCTGAACTTTTTTCTTTTTCTGTCTCCGAGCTTCCTTATTTTTCCATTTTTTTGTCGCTGCAAAATGTATCAACACTGTACTGGTTGTTTGCATGATACTACAGAACTAACTGAAAATAAATCACAACGGTTTTTCTTCAAAAGATCTCCTTCAACGTAATAATGTTTCTCGCCTACCGTTACGTATCCTCTAAACAACAATTTGAAGTGTTATCAGGTTTTTTTATTAGGAAAAAGCGGCCTAATTTTATCAGCTTTCAATAAAACTTAATATAATTTACGAAAATTATTACTTCTGTGCCTTAGTTCTTTGAAGACAAACTGTCGATACTTCAAACAACACAGCCAGCCGATTGCCGGAAAATAGCCGCCGTTGACGCGCTTGGTGGGAATTGGGGATTGAAAAAGAAAAAGAAGAGATAAAAATTGACAAAATTTTTTCCGAAGTTTCAAAAATTGTTCTAAACAGTGCGCAGTTTCAGTTAGATTTGAGCCTATACTTACTTCAGCTTCAAAACTGAAGAGTATTAAGCTTAATACTAATATCAGCTAGCAATCATTCTAATGAACTTTGATAACCTAATACACTATGACTTAATGACCTGGTTTTATTGGTTTATCCCGTTTCTTTTGAATTTGATTTTGCTCTTTTGACATTGACAGTTTTCACTACATTGCGTAATTCAATGTGTGAAAAAAATTAGAATCCATTCAGTTTAAACAGTGAGTGAAGTAAATCAGAAGTCAAACGTGAAAATCGTGACTTATGTAAAACGAAAAACGTGATCAAAAGATAAAAAAAATTTAAAAAACATAGCAGGACAACTCCTGACCTACAATTCAAAGAATTTTCATTGACTAAACAAAAATTAGTCCTAAAATGGACTATGAGGGAATTGGGAAGACCATTTCCAAACAAATCAGATAAAAAAAATTTATAAAAACTGAAAATCAATGTCAAAATGCCGCATGTGAACAAAACACCACTAGCGAGAAAGATAAATTCAGTTCAAACAATAAAAACTAGACCTAGAATGAACAACAAAAAGATTGGCAGAACCATTTAGAAAAAAATCCTACGCAAAAAAATCGAAAAAAAACAGTAAAAAATCAATCTGAAATTGCCGCATGTTAACAAAAACCACTAGCGAGAAAGCGAAGAAAAATTTCACGCCGCACAACCACTCGCTATTTTGCTCCACCTCCTGTTTCTGCGTGACCAAAATCACTGCTCCAATTTGGCTTCAAATTTCAAAAAAATATGTGAACAGATTTAAAAAAAAAGACAGCGCCCCAATACAATTCAAATTCTTTGAATTTAACAAAAAGAGAGAGCCCAAAAATAGCCGTTTGAGAGGCTGACGGCTGCTATTTATAGACTTAAGATTTACACGTAAGATGTTTGCTATTGATGTTTGTTAAAAAGAGAGAGCGGAACACAGAATTATAAAGAAAATTCGCCAAAATGTTTCTTACCGTTTACAAAATAAAATTGCGTCAGTCATTCTCAAAGCAAAAGGACTGATAATTGCAAACAGCTGGTGAACTTGCTCGTTTATCAGGGCATGTCTATTAGGTAACTAAGATGGCTTATCTATATTAAACACATTTTAAGTTTCCAAGATTTTAAAAGTCTCTGGCGTATGACATATTGAAGGGTTATGTTCGGGAACCTGTTTACCGGTCCTGCTTAAGTCAAGTTTGACATTTTCGTGGCTACTAATGACTTTCAACACTACAAAATGTTAAATTGGTGCATCTTTAAAGTGTAGTCAAAGTAAATTTACCGCGAAAGATACTTCATCATAGTTTTCTTGAGTATAATAAAAAGCCCACGAAAATTATCGTTCTAGCCCTACCTAGAGAGGGGTTCTTTGTTCAGCCAATGTTTGCAGACCAATAAAATTGACATAGGAAGAAACGAGTGGTATCGTTAGAAAGCCCACCGAGCATAGAATATTTATGTATAAAAAAATTTTCTCTTCCGATGAGGTTTGTTAAGATTCGGCTTACTTCCGTTGGTTTTGTTCTCATTTTGCTCAATTTCTGCTAAGATTTTGATCAGCAATTTGCTGAATACGTTAAAAGTGTTCATGATAGTGTTAATGGTTTTATCTTTTAAGATAGAGGAGAGTCAATCAACTGATTGATCCGACTTCGATTGCTTAAAACTCTGTCTGAATTTTTCAAAATTAAGCATTTTCTGTGAGAACGTTAGCAAAAATGTCTATGATCCCATCTTATCCAAATATTTTGAATTTGCAGACCTAAGAACCACTGAAATTTTTTGTAAACGTTTCTCGCTTCCTAAAAGAATAAATTAACTGGGTATTAATGCAAATTACATCGTTTATTATCGATAACTTTCTATCTTGAACTGACTCTAATCAATTCAAGAATTTAATTATATTTCCATATCTAACATTTTGACATCTTTGGAACCATTTATCTTCCTAAAAAACTTAATTTTTAATTGATTTGTGCCAGTTTTGTAATTCTCTTTGTTGTCCTGTCATCGAGTCTCGTTTTTTACATGAAAACCTAAGTAAATTGAAACCTAAGTCCATTGAAACCTAAGTAAAATTTGGATTGTTTTATTTAGTATTTAGCAAATTGAACAACTTTGACATCATTTATATTCAAAAATACATTCAAAAAACATCATTTATGATTGTTGTGAATCGCCCATTTGTTGATTTTTTTTGTTTTCTTGTTATTCTCAGCCAAAAATATCTCATCAGTTTGTTCTCATCAAGAGACCATATTTGTCCCTTTTAATGCTTAAAAACTGTTCTAAACGTTCATGGAACACTAAATAATACAGGATACCTCTTTTTTTCAAAAAAAAAGAAAAAAAACCTCTGTTTTAAATCTTTCTCTCGATGCTTCTGTTGATGTTGACCAATACGCTTTTTGGTTTGTACAATTCTTTTAGATTGCGTTCCACGATTTGTCCTGTTGTGTCTTTGTAATTCATTGTCGTCCTTGATTTCTATTACGACCATCTGATAACGCGCCAAGAAGACAAAGAATGACTTGTTTGTTTGCTTCTACTGATCAGGAGCTGTGTTTTTCCACTGATTTTTTTTCGCTGGTAAACTAAAGTATTTCCTTGATAAAATGGTTTTCTTAAAGAAAAATTTCATTAGAGCTGATTTCATTTTTTGAAACAAATGTTTTGATCATTTCAATCTTTGTCCATTTTAGTGAAAAAAAATAACTTCACTGTTGTTATCATCACCCTATACATGTCTCTCAATCTTTTAGAATCCATCAAGTTTTTAATTACAACCCAGGCATGACTTACTCTTTAATAAGTTGAAAGTTTCCTATCTCTGCTTTGTTTGGTACACAATTAAGCCAAAAATTAGGATGAGCGGGGTAGGAACATTATGCGGAAACGCACATTACCGAGCCTCTTTGTCTATAATAACCTCTCCCAATATTACCAATAATGCTCATCAATATGGTTTTGAAGGTGAGTCAGAATGACCTCAGATAGTTGTTCACAAACTTTTCTCTGCAAACTAGTGAACATTTAATTATTCACACCTGCAACAGAGTAATTGGGAATTTATCATGGGGTTCAGTTGTCAGCCACAGTCTGAAGTCAGGGTGCACTGTCTCCTGTTCACCCACAATGAGGATGACCTCTTCCATGAAATTGAGGGACAAGTGGGTGTTCTGCAGAAGAACCCACCCCCCGTTGGCCGTGAATTGGGTGAACAGTTTTCTAGCGTGCACTTCTTGTCCTTGCCCCATTGATATGGCTTTGCATTCTGAAATCAATCACAGAGAAATGATTTAACTTCAATTTCCTCTGTTTAAGTTGATATTTGACTTAACTGTAGGTTATGTTTCTGTTGTTGCTTGGCTAATACAGTAATGCATCTAACTTACTTAAAACCATTTATTTGTTCATAATTATGAAAACATAAACCGAATAACGTCCGGCGAATTTCTCCCGAACGACAGCAATTTAGTTTAGAGAGTCGTGTTGCTTAAACCATAAAACCGGGTGCTCAAACCCGCAACCTGACATCTTGACCACTAGGCTATATCGCCGTTTGAACTTCAACACTAAAGATCGCCTTTATTTTAGAAACAAACTTTCTTCGGAACGAAAGCAATTGCGATCAAGCAAAAGATTCAGAAGTAATTTAAAAAGTCACTTAAGGGAGAAGAAAGTTCTAGAACAAAAGGGCAACAAAGGGCAAGCAAAAATGGGGTCTTTCACATGATAGCGCCCTCACGAATCTATATATATATATATATATATATATATATATCCCCCATTATGGTACAATTACCATGCTTGGGGGAGGGGGCTATTATGGAAAAGACCCAAATTCTGCATAAAAGAGACGCAAACGTTTTACTATAATTGCTTCAAACTTCGTTCGGGAGCAATTAATGCGGGCAGTACCTTTTCCCCTCCTTTTAGCGAGTAGCATGATGTCATTGGTGGGGTCACTTCCCATGGAGAGGAAACAGACCATGGGACTCCTGGGGTTGGACTCGTCCAGAAGTTTGTCCAAGTCCAGAACCACACCATCCACGTATTTCTCACCCTATGCACAAACAAATACAAATACAATGAGAAATAGCGACAATTCAATTCGTTGATGCTTCATAAACTGCAATCAATTGTGTACTCAGTTTATAAATCAACAAGAACCGCAATTAAGGCACAATAGTCTCTTACAAATATGAGGTCCTCAAAACTCTTCAAAAAAATGTAACGCACAAATCTAGCTCCTCTTTGCTTTATTTAATTAATTGAAAATTTGCAGCCCAGGTCGAGATGTGCGTTAATGATTAGACAATTAAAAACGCACAGAAGGGGGATAAGGTAGGTTTTTGATTATATTGACGAACGTCATATTAAAGTCTGCATACATGAACGAGCTTCCTAGTCAAAGTCTGCCTAATGTTTGACCATTAACGAGCTAAATTCTGATCATTAACGAGCTAAATTCTGATCATTAACGAGTAAAATTCTGATCATTAACGAGATAATTTTAGACCAATAACGAGCTAAATTGTGATCATTAACGAGCTAATTTCTGATCATTAACGAGCTAAATTTTGATCATTAACGAGATAAATTCTGATCATTAACGAGCTGCTAAATTCTGATCATTAACGAGAAAAATTTAGATAAATAACGAGCTATATTCCAGTTTGTGATTATTGTACGCTTTTCTAAATGGCAAAAATTCTCAATTGCGTACAAAAAACTATTTGAAAGTTTCAAAATTTTAATCTGATACTACAATCAGTACATAAATTGCACTGGTCGAAAGACAGTTGAAAAAAAGAGTTGTTACCATAATGAGAAAGTATACCATTAATAAATGAGAGAAGTGTTTCAAAAAATTCTATCAGGAAACTAGCCTAGATCTCCTATGTCATAAACACAAACAAAGCAAGGTCGAGATGTTGAACTTTTTCAGTCTGTGGGAATCTTTTCATAGCTTAAATGAGCAAAAACGAAGACGGCTTATCAAAAATCTGATCAAACCTTATCGTCTGGATGGTTCTGATCATGGCAACAACAAAAATGAGATAGAAACGAGCACGTATGAAAAACGAGCTAAAGTCTGATCATGGCTGATTATTGTCTGGATGGGTCTTACCATTAGGGCACACCTCGACCTGGGAGTTCTCAACCTACTGCATAATTATAGTTTTTAAACACCAAAATGACTATCTCGTTTTCTGCTTAAAATTGTACCTTTTCTGCTCTATGCGCGAACGTTTTTAACGAAGTTTGCGGTTGACAAAAGTCGAAATATTATGAGCGGAAGCACGTTACCGAGCCTCCTTGCTATGTGTTATCTATGCACTAAGTTTGTCGAGAAAGATTTTTAATGCTATAATTTGATAGCGTTTTCACAATGTGAATCAATTAAATCGATCTTTTGCTCAGTCAATTTTGCTTAAAAAATATTTGCTTTTTCGGTATTTTTTGGATAGGATCAATTCCATCATTTTTGATCCATCAATGGTTCAAATGTGCCACTTTTCTTTTCACCAACAACCACAGCAGCAAATTACCTGGGAATCTCCTATGTACTTCCATGCTTGCGATATGGTACGATCGGGTGCAAAACTTCTGATCAAAAGGAGTCGGTGGAAAGTGTCCAGTGTCTTGTCCAGACCATCCGGTATCACCTCTTCCTCTGGCGCCTCCTTCTCTAGCCAGCGCTTCCACTCTTTCTCGTTTTTAGTGATCTAATGAGAGGATAAATAAAAACGGTAGAATAAAAAAGTGGATAAAATAAAACAACAAATAAACAAGCTACAATATGTAAGATCTATTGAGACAAATAACAAAAATAACACAGTGGGACATAAAACTATGAAAAAAGGCAAAAATGGCAAAAACAGGGGAAATAGGTTGATGTTAGACTGCTGTGGTGAAAAAAGACACTTGTCTTCGTTTCTTGCCAAAAAGTCCAGACATTTGTGCTCTTTTTAATGGGCCTTAAAAATGGAAAACTTGTCTGAAATCGACTGACGCAAAATGTTCTCATAAATTATTATAAAATTAAAAGAAACTTGATTGTATATATACTTTCTTCTGACAGATATAATAAGATACAAAAATAAGATGACATAAAATTGAAAAATGATGATAAGATAATGGAAAGCAAATATAATGGAAAGCATTGTTCACACCATTTACTTTGTTATAACGTACCATGAGGGTGAGGTCTTTGAAGTGTTGTAGTTGAGACAGTTCTATCAAGTTGAGCCATACTGCATCTTCGATCCATTTTCCAGGTTTCTTCTCCTCACTCTCCAAATCCCTACTTGCACCTCCCTTCACGAACACCTGAAAATGATCAACAACATTAACGGCTTAAAAATAGGACAGCAGCAGAATCACAGGAGAAGTCATTAATGTGAGCATTGAAGACATGGTTAAGCCGAAAGAAGTTAGGTACATCAAGTAAGAACTGAATTTGCAATAAAAATGCTACAAATTGGATGGTAATTGATAAATAAAGTTATTGAAATACTACCAATTAATATTTTTAAAAAAGTCTTTGAAATACTACCAATTGAGAGGTTTATTATTATTTTGGAGTCAAATTTCAAACTATCTACATGAGAAGTTGCTTTTTTGACAAAGCAGCCATTTCACGGAATGACCTTATTACGTCAAATAATATTTTTCCCGGGAAAAATTTCCCAAGAGTTTAAGTAATTTTTTTTCATATTAGAGAAAAAAATTGCAACACCTCACAAGATGGCAAGCCCGTTTTGAGAAAAAGCGACGAAACCGACACAAGAAGCGCCGTTTTCTGTCGCTGTTTGTACGTTTCATGGTTTCCTTTTTTTGTAAAAAAAAATGTCGGTTATTGTCGCCTTTGTCAGTAGATTATGTAAGAAGTGTCGAATATGTTAATTTCTAAAGTTTATTGCGAACAAAAATCTCAGCTCAGCAGACCATGCCGAGAACTTGACTCTTTGGAAAAAATATCAATATCTGCTTAACTCTTTATTTACAATCTTACCGACCGTTTAACCCGGTATCAAAGATTCAATTGAATTGAATATTTGGAAATTAAATTTAGAAATATTTGGAAATTCAATTCTCAAGCACTCAATTTTTACTAGCCTGCATTTCCTCTGGTTTGACTTTTCCCAGTTGAATGTCAATTCTGAGTGTGAGCAGAAGTGTGAACAACAGTTTGTCTGTCTCGTACAGTCCCCGTGCCTTGTAGGCCCAAATGTTGTATGTCATGTACTCTATGATATTGACCAGACGCTTGTGTGGGTTCGGGTTCTTATCCGCCCTGAAAATTTGAACAGCTCTTTTTTCACGTAAAAACCTTAAAACCAATTTTTTGAGATATGAGAAAAAGGCTACCCCGACTTGAAAAGGCTGAAGTTTTTTTTTGTTCTCACATTTTGTCCCCTCAGGGTAATTCAATTATAACAATTTAAATGGAATCATTGAAAATCTGGTCATCATTATAGCATTTTTAGTCGATGACTTGTGAATTTCAAACATTTTTACCTAATTATCGGAGATTAAAGATTTTGTTTAAATTTTTATTTGGTAACTTTTTTAAGCGCCCCCTTGGTCTTTAATACAAGTAATTTTTTGGCTACTCGACAGGTTTTTGGTTGATCGATTTTTTATATTCAAAAAATAATTGTCAGAAAAAAACTTGATCGTATTTTTTTCAGTTTTATCAACTTCATGCGCCAATTTCCATCAGAGATAGACTACAAATTTTGCCAAATTCACATTTTTAAAGTTACTTATACACTTAAAAATTTCAGAAAAACGGTTTAAAAGCGATTCATATTATTCTGTAGGGAAAAGTTTATTGCCCCTTTTTTTGCCAATTTTATCTATTCAAATATTGAAATGAAAAAGTTAAAGTTCTACGATATTAATTATATTACCATAAGAAGCACAAAAAATTTTGTACACAAGAATAATTTAAAAATTTTTCTTATGCAATTTTGATGATTTTTGTTTGAAACTACCAACCCATAAATTTTTCAAAGCAAGCCAAGATTTGCATTCAAGTTTCATTCATGTACAGTTTATGCCAATAATCAGAAATTAAGCCTGAATTAGATCCTTTTTTTCAAAGACCTCGAAAATACAGTGGAAGGAAAGTACACTAAATTAACTTTTCATCTGACTATGGGCCAAGTGTGCATGTAGCACGCTTCAGGTTGATTGCACTATAAAATGAATAGCTCATACTTTTCTCAATAGTTAAGAGTCAGAGAAACACAAAAATTGACTTAATGAAATATATCAAAATGAAAACAAAACAAAAATTTAGAATCGAAGAAGATAATTATTTTAGACTTTCGTTTGTCTCATCCACGAAAAAATGAATTTCGTTCTGTTAAATCGATTATAGTTCTCTAAACATTAGTCCGACTCAATCTTTTTTATAAACTTTTCAGTTTGAAATTAAAGAATGCAAACAAAAATTGAAGAATGTGAACCGACTAACGTCAAATGAATTGCTTTCAAACGACAAGGGGAGAATTTAATTTAGGGGGTGTAGCTTAGAAACTTTCTCATAAAAATTCCGACCGAAAATTCCGACCTCATATGGTTTGAACAGTCGACTCTCAATCGTTTTTATTTTTGTAACAAAGTTTCTTTCAGAATGAGAGCAATTGAGATCAAACAAAAAGTTAGGAACTCAAGCGTAAAAAAGGAAACTTGAAAGCGAAGAATGTTCTAGCGCAAAACAAATACGGTCTGGCCAAACTTTTGCATAAAAAGACGCGACCCACTCGTCTACATCAATTGATTCAAACTTCATTCGAGAGCAATTAAAATTGTTAATATCAGGAAATCTGTTTTAAAATACGAGGCTTTCTCAGAGTGGTTAAAATATTTTTGACCCATTTTCCAGATATTAAACAAAGACAGCAAAAGTATCAATTTGTTTTCAACTTCTATGCTTCTGCTCTTTCTGTCCGATCTTTATGCTCTCGTTAAATGAAAAACCTTTCTGGTGCTGAATTTTTTCAAACAAACTGGAGCTTTCAGTTAGCTGATGTTTTAGAGTTCATTTTTAGAGTTGAATTTTAGCACACATCGAAAAAAAATTCTTTCTTGATATCATTTTTACTCTGGTTTGTGGTTGAAAAATTGTGGGGAAAAATCGTAGTAGAAATCTTTAGATTATTTCAAGGTTCTAAGATATTTTGAATTAAGTCTTCTAAGACAAAATTTTGGTTTTTACCTTGCCATCAAAGCAAATTTGTTTCAAAGTTCACAAAAAATTGGACACCAGCTTGCTCCTGTTTATAGAAAGAATACCTATCTGATCTATCGTACCATTAATTGATCAATCTTGGAACACAATGAAGTACGGATAGTGATTGCTTTTGATTTTTACTCGGAGATTGAGAGAGCTTGTTGGATTATGCCCACAGCTAGCTGATGATATCAAAATTTACCCGTTAAACCCGCTAGTTGTATCACTAACTTATGTATGCACTGCTCGAATCTCTCCTGGAACTGTTTGAGAGAGGTCTGGTACATGCCATTCACATTGCTCATTTCCACAATCAGGAAGTAGATTATACTCCCTCTGGAGGCTATTGGTCTGAACTCTTCTCTCGCAGCATTGATCTTCACTGAGGTCTCGGCCGCCACCTGAAACAGATCAGAAGTTTAGAAGCTATTTTTCCTGAAGTTCAATTTTGATTCAAGCCTAGTTGACTTTCCCGTTCATGAATAACTCACTTCCTGTTTTTCAAACTTTTTTAAGAGAACTCAAGTCAATCAAAATTCAGTATCATGTTTCTTCAGTTCTCTTTATTTTCCCAATTTCCCTAAAATACGACCAATAAAAAATACCGAGAAGATTGCCGTCAGTAGCCGTCTTTGATTTCCATAACGCCGATTGGGATTGACAGAACAGACAAAATAGTAATTTTTAAAGTGGAAATATTTTTTATTCCATTTCTTAGTTATATATACTTCTGTTTCACAATGACAGGATAAACGGGCTAGTATCAGTACCAACAAAAAACATTAGAGATGATCACTAAGATGTTCACCTTAGATTGCACTGCAGAGTAACTGCCGTTTAAAAGCAATTTGAGCAGAACTAAAGAATAAAAAAATACCCGGCAGACTGCCGCAAAATATTCGCCGTTGATTCCCATAACCAAGATTGGGATTGAAAGAAGAGAAAAAACTAGTGACAAAATGATTTTCGTACAAAAAATATAAAAGTGCGAACTATTTTGATATCATTTTGGAGCTGAACATACTCCTGTTTTGTAGTGAGACAACAAAGGGGCTAGTATCAATAACAATAAGCATTAGAGATGGAACTAAGAGCAAAGCTCGAAAAACGGGCATCTAAAATCAGGCTTTATGGGTTTATCCCGTTTCTATTCCTGATTTCGTTCTTTAATACTGACTCTGTTCATTTTGAATTGCTTTGCTGAGTAACTGCCGTTTAAAAACACTTTGAGCAGAATGAGAAAAGAGTGAAACTAGCCTAGAGAAGTTAAAAAGATTTCACGAAAAATGTTGAACAAGTTGTGAAATAAGGTGGAGCGAAAAATTGTTATTCGACGAAGTAGAAAACATAGCAGGACAAGTTCTGACGTACAATTCAAAGAATTTTCATTGACTAAACAATAAATTAGACCTGGAACGAATTATAGGCGAATTGGGAGAACCATATCTAAAAAAATCAGGTCCAAAAAATATAAACATAGCCGGAAGAATTCCGGAAACGACTCGAAGTGAAAATCCATTTAAAGCCATCCAACTACTCATCAAACAAAACGTGCCTTCACTAATTTATGATTATCTTGAAACAAAACCATGAACCCAAAAAATAAAAACAATAAAATCAAATCCGTTAAAGTTTGATAAAAAATCTGCTCAAACTTTGTTATAAATTGAGATCCCGAAAAAAACTATCTCTGCCAAAGTAACTACATCAAAACAACTAGTACTTAATAAAATCCATTTATGTGAATTTTGAAAAAAAATACGTTAGGCTAAATTATGAAAAAAAAGCTCTTAAACTGAAACTTTCACTGAAAAACTGGAAAAAAGTTACAAAAATTGTTAATAATTCAAAAGCATATAAATCCAAAAAAAATTCGCAAATTAATAGGCAAGTCATAATAGGCTAAGAAACTTTGCTAAAAACTGAAAAAAAAAACGAAAAACTGCAAAAAATTAAGTAACATAATTCCAATTTTCGCCATTTTTTTGTCATATTTCTCAACAAAAAAAATTCTTACCCACAAAACTGTAACCAATTGTTACCATAAATTTGCTCAAGTAGAAGGGGCTTCTTCAATACCCATTTGAGCCAGTAAAACAAAATAATCGTCAAAAAAACGCAAAAATTAGCTCGAAAATCAGCGAAATAGATTAAAAACCCCCGAATTATCATAAAATTCATATGAATTTGCAAAAACCTTCAAACCACTAACAAAACCAGCCTTAAATTGAAACAAAATCATAACCAAACCTCTTAACCAAAATAAATGAAAAATAAATTGCTTCAAAATGCCGCACGTGAACAAAAAAATTTCGCTCGCTTAGAGAAAATTTTTTCACACATCAATTTCTCGCTCTCTCAAAAACAGCAGTATGAACAAAAACCACTCTCTTTTCGCTCCGCTCTTCACTTTTATTCAGCACCAAAATCACTCCAAATTTTTTCACGCGTTTCATTTCCCGCTTCAAAAATCACTCCAATAAAAATGATTAAAAAAAGGACTTCTCCAATACTCCTCTTCGAGTCTTAAAAAAACAGTAGAAAACTGACCATCCTCACAGAAATAATGCTCTGCTACATATTTGTAGGGAAAGTTTTGAACTACAAACACGAAATTCAGCAAGAGAAAAGTGACTGACTAAAACTGATAAACCATCTGATATAATTTTTTTTGAGACAGCAAAGAACCTAGGTTTTGGCCAAAGACCTTCTAAAGCAGGCAGTTTAGAACCAAGTGATACCAATTGTCAAAAACTCTAACTCTAAAACCGTGAAGAAGAAGAGATAACAAAGGACAAATCCGAAAAATTATTCCACATAAAATTCACTCTCAAAAGTCTAGAAATTGGTTAAATACAATTCCCCAACCACTATTCGGGAACAATTTCAATTAATTCATTTTTTATATCAGTCTACTATGCAAAACTTGGCGGAGAAATTAAAAATCAAAATTATAAGTTGCCTAAAAGAATAAATACATAGTAGATACCTAAAAGAAAAACAGAAAATTGTAGATTTTATTTTGACGAATAATGCTCTGTCTGGCTTTCAATTGCCTCCACAACTAACATTTGGCCAAAAACTTTATTTAGTTCTCGGCTAGATCAACAACAAAACCCAGATTCGGTAGAGAAATATTAAACCACAAATTAAAAAATGTAAAGAACAAAAACCTGAAAAGCTGTAGCTTTGATGTGTCACTTTATAGTAGCAACTCCAAAAAAAAATTCAATATAAGATTTGATAAACAAAAGCTGCGGCGGGAGGTTTAAAATCAGAAAAAAATAAGTAAAAACAGATAAATGGAAAAAAACCAAAATCGGAAAAAAATGTTCTCAAGTCTACTCAATTTTCGTAAACAAAAGATACTCTTAACTAATCATAACTAATACTTAAATTGAATTCAATCAAATTGAAGGACAGCCAAAACTGTTTAAACAACTAACTGCGAAACCACAAACTCTCAAATGCAATAAAAAAAATACCCGGCAGATTGCCGGAAAATAGCCGCCGTTGATTCCAATAAGCATGATTGGGATTGAACGAATAGAATATATTGAAAAAAAAAAAGATTTTTGTACAAAAATATTTTTGAAGTCCGATTTATTATGATGGCATTTCATAGTTGAACATACTTCTGTTTCTTAGAGAGAGGCTACAGGGGCTACTATCAACACCAATAAGCATTAGAGGTGGTAACTAAGACTTATAGGAACGACGTTCAAATAGCGGGCATCTAAAATCGGGCTTTATGGGTTTATCCCGTTTCTATTTCTGACTTCGATTTTTTATACCGACTCTGTTCATTTTGAATTGCTTTGCTTAGCAACTGATGTTCAAATTCACTTTTAGCAGAATGAGAGAAGAGAGAAACTAGCCTAGAGAAGTCAAAAAGATTTCACGCAAAATGTCGAAAAAGCGGCAAAATGGTAAAGCGAAAAAAAGTTTGACGAAGTAAAAAAAAAATACGAGCGCAATAATAGCCGGCTGAGAAGATGAGGGCGGCTATTAATGAAGAAAAGAACAAAATCTGAAATGAAGAAAAAAATCAACAAGGCAAAATAGTAAAAACAGCAAAAACTTGAAACTGGAAGTGTAATATTTGCTTCAAATGGTCAGATTTGTTTCCAAATGCCCAACTCCTTGTTAACATAACTGAAAGACACACTTTTTATTTGAAATGAGGGAGTTAAAACTAAAAAAATGCTTTGATAAAGCCGCATGTGATCAAAAAATTTCGCTGGCTTTATTTTTTTTCACGCCTATTTTTCGCACGCCTTATCTCTTCTCTCTCTCTCTCTCTCTCTCTCTCTCTCTCTCTCTCTCTCTCTCTCTTCAGCCTTTTCCACAGTTTGACCTTAACTCTTTGTTTTCACGCATTTCACTTTCTGTTTCAACTACACTTGAACAAAATTGCCGATCAAAAAAGACGCTCCACCAATACTCAATTCAATTCATCATAATTAGTCGTGTCAGATCATGAGCAAGGAAAATAATATATTTAGAAGAATAAACTGACCTGCAATTTTTGAGTGACATCTTCACTCTTCTTTTTGGTCTCTCTCAACACTAGAATGAGTCCTTCGTCGTCAACTAGGGATCCCTGTGTCTCTGTCAGTCTCTTGAGCAAATCATCCTCCAACTGCTTCATGTCTCTCTTGTTGGTAGTCACCTCCTCCATCAATTTGTTCCTCTCCTCCTCCAGTTCCTAAACGGAGACGGATAAGAGTCCTTTTTGAGTTTTTTAAGAGTAAAAGAAAGTTGTTTGCTTTTTCCTTTCACATTTCCAACCTCGGTTACAAGAAAAAAAACGGAGCACCCTTTCCGTTGTTCCAACCCCCAGTAATTTATGCGCTCTGTTTTATAGCACGAGCCATTACATAATAAATCACAATGTGCCAACATAGCACCTGCATTCGAGGCTTCCAAAAGTTTGCACCCAGTACTCCGCTTATTTTGGGGGTTGGGGGGGGGGGGGTCCAAATTTCCGCGAAAGGGCTGACAAGTGGTACTGAAATATATGGGACGTACTTTTTTCTCGAGGTTGATGACCATTCCGAGCAGTTGGTCTTCAAGTCCTTTCATGGTGACTGTGAAGTCGATGATGCAAGTCCTCGCACTGATCTCGGGAGTGTAGGCTGGGTTGGGTAGTTTGGTGGTGATGTAGAGCATGAATCCCTCCATTATGTCTTGCTCTTTGTCGCCCACTTTGACCTGTATTATTCACCAACACTCATTTTAGAATATAACCGGAAAAAACATAGAATTTTAGAATATAACCGGAGTTCGCGTTTTACCAGTTTATCTATTTTCTCAAGACGAAAAATCGAATAAAATGAGCGAGCTAAGGAACATTCTAGAACAAAATCTGAAAATGGTCCAGTGAAAATTTTGACACACAAGATTAATAATTGCTTCAAACTTCGTTAGAAAACCACAAGTAAAGGTACCAATTCAGTAAATATTTGGGATCTATTCAGATCTCTTACCTCTTCGACTTTTACGCTTCTCAGCGGCACCTTTAATTTTTGTACATGGTAACATGAAATAAATAGATCTAAAGTTTGACAGAGATCTTTTGTTTATGATTAAATATAAAGTCAACCAAGTGATGCAGCCTTAAATTGTATGATTCGAATGGTCACTGAGAACCTTTCTTTTGTTGCTTCTAAACAAAATTTTTAGCCTAAAACTCAAAACAATCTCAGTCAATTTCAGTGAGCTTCTAAACTTCATACCCTGTAAGAGGACCCGGATTTGTAGAAGTTCTTTTCCAGAATGTTGTCCAGGGCTGGATCCAGTTCCTCTCCAATGTCTTCAATCAAAAGGGGCTTTCCCTGTCCCAGAGAGTCCTCAAGGTGGTTCCTGCAAACTCAACATTGCTTAAGAATTCTAGGATTAAAAGCGCTCTGTATCGGAGGCATGCGTTATTTTGTCACTCGGTTTTTCTTTTGTTAAAAACAAAAGTCGAAACCAAAATAGCAATTGCGTTATAGTCTGTGTTTAATTACAATAGTGCTTGTTTTTATAAAATCCATTAAGACAGCAGCCCGGGTCGAGGTTTTTGGGTAGATTTTTGTAAGAAATGCGGTGAATGCGGTGAATTTTTGTAAGAAATGCGGTGTATCAAATTTGGCTGGGCTGCTACAGATCACACAATACGGGATCTCTTTATGTATGCCAGTCAAACTTGACAAAAGATATAACAAATCGAAGGCAAAGATATATGCCTAAGACCTGTCTGTGCTATAAGTCTCAATTTAAAATAGTTGGGGGGCTGAAAAGTTCAATAAGTTAAATAGATAGTTTAAATGAACAAGCTTACACTGAGTAGTATTAAACCGGGTTGAGCTGTTACTTGATTGCGTTGTTATTAAGTGAGTGCGTCGTTGAAACTTCTTCCAGTCGATTTCTCACAAGTATGTTCTGTTGGAAAATTTGCTAAGTTGAAATTCTTTAATAAAATTTCTCTGTTTAAATTTAGGAATTTATTTTGCAAGAAAAATGAAGCAGTTGTCTGCTGCTCGTCGTTGGCTCTGTTATTTGTCTCTAATTTTATTCCGTCCCACTTCGCTGAGAGAAGCAATAATTCCTCTCAGCTCCGTTTGGGCCGATAGGGAGCGAATCACAAACTCACGTTCATAGTGAGGTGCTTCTTAATTTTCCTATTGGCCGAGAAGGCAAGAGAATTAACTCTTTTTTATCTAATTATTGAAACTCCAAAAAATAATAATCTAAAAAGCTGAGAGCATCAATTATTGATTTCGTAGGCGCCTGTTTTCTGCTTTTCCCCTCTTCTAAAACCGCAACAATTATGGTTTTCTTGGGGGCTTTTTATGAGACTCTATTGTCTTTTCCCCTGAAGCAATCTGCTTCATCTGTATTGAACTTGGGGGGAAAGATCTGCATTGCAACTGGCAAAAGCAGAAGTAATTTAAATCAAAAGAAACTGTGGTTTTACAGGCCGCCTACGTTCAACAACGTACATTTTCTGTCCTGGATATAAGCGAGGAGATCCAGGCCTAAAGTTGTGTTATTTAAATAAGTCGAACTGAGTTGTTTAAATACTTGTGTACTGGTAGTCTTAATAAGCGTTAGTTTGTTTAGCGCGGCGAAAGAATGGTTAATTAGCGCCTAAATACGTTCGCTCTAATGCGAGATTAATTATCCGTTCATTTGTAACGGCTCTCGTAATACTACAGCTCACCCCGATTTTAAGATAGAAAAGAAAATGATTAAAAGAAAGAAATATACTGCATCGTATATGATTTTATTACGCTTGGGACATATGAATGAGTTACTACAAGTTCAGACAGTTTTTAAAATTAATCGCAAAGGGCGATAATGGTATGCTATAAAATTAATCGCAAAGGGCGATAATGTTGTGCTATATTAGTTGAAAAATTCTGGAGGCAAAATTACTGGGCTTGGCATCGGACTGTTACCATCGTCTTCGATCAAAAGAACCTCTTGTATATCGTCCTCAGTTGGTTCGTCCTTATCCATTGACTGTCGCTTTTTGTGCTTTTTAACCCTCCTTTTGAGCTCGGAAATTTTGGTTTTTTGTTCTTCGTTTTCCTTCATTAATTGTGTTCTTTTCTTTCCTAGCTCCAGATTCTTTTCTCCAAGTTTTTTGTTAGCATTTGTTATTTCTAGATGTTTCAAGGAGAACGTTTTCAACATAGTTTGTGCATTCGATTCGCTGGTTTTTCGGAGTTGATGGGCAACGACATATTGGCGCCGCCAATAGTCGTTAGGTAGTTGCTTCTCCTCAGGTGGTTTCTGTGATTCCATTTTCAGTTGTTCAAATTTCAGTTGCAATTCTTGCAACTCTGTTTCCTTTTGAAATAGTTCCTGCCTGAATGTGGTGTTTTCCTCTATTAAACTATTGGTGTTGATATTTGATAGTTCTGGCATCTCGGCAGGAAAAGCGGAAATGGCATCGTAGGGGACTTCAATATATGCGTCGAGCATGTTATTCCTAAGGGTATAAGTGCCCTTCTTAGGGTCGCGATTTTTGATTCTCCATTTGTTGTTTTCTGCGGGAAGCGAGAAGGCTCTCAGAACTGGAAGCTTTTCGCTGTTCACTAGTATCTGTTGATGTCCATTTGACTGGATGATGTTTATTTTACTAGCAACCTCAAATTTGTTGTAGTTTGGTTTCAGGAAATAGAGGAGGGTGTTAACGTACCTCGGGTTTTCTTTATTCATGTTTTCCTCTCGCGGTTTCTGTAATTTCAAGCATTCTGAGGGTATTTTCCTGATAGCGTCGGGAACGAGATCTTCAATGTTGTTCATCTTAATAATTTTGTCTTTTTGATCGCTAATTTGTTGGATTGGGAATTGTCTCTTTCTGCCAACTTGCCAGTTGTTTTCGGGATCATATTGACTGGAAGTTGATGGAGATGCAATAGTTGTAGTAACTTGTTGTGTGTTCTGGGGTTTAAATGGAGGCTTTGAGAAAATAGGAGGGTGGGAAGAATGGGTTTGTGTTTGTTCTTGTTGTGTTGTCACTTGTTGATGTTGACTGGGGATTATTACGCTTGCGAGTGTGGGTCTGGTAGTCATTGTTAGTGTTTCCTTGTGGATGATCTAAAATTATTTGATTTTGGTTAGCCTGTGTCATCAATATCACACATTATGGCTTCTTTTTAAGTTTGCAATTGTATTGCTAATATAAAAAAGTATTCTATTGTAAAAAATGTTTTTGTAAGGTTTTGTTGCTAACTGCTTTACTTAAAAATTATAATGCTAAATGCATTTGTTATTAAAGTTTGGTGGAAAAGTTTTTGTTTTGCTGAATGCAAAGTTAACTTTAATAAAGGAAGTGGGGCAATAATAAAAAATTTTTATACTTATGCCAGGCGGGCAGCCCTGGCACAAGTACGTCTTTCTCCGCTGCCCGGAGGTGTGAGTCTTGGGGCGTGCGTCACACTAACACGGCTGCAACGACCCGTGCTGCTGGGGAGACAACCTTGCTGAGTTGAAAGAAAGAAATTTTCCGGGTCATTTTTGGAATTTTCAGTTATCGTGTTAGTGTTCTGAATTATTTAGGTTCAAAAGCCAGGGGGGCAGGCTGGAGAAAGCTGAGGTAACCCCTTCCCGAGGAAAAGTTAAAAGAGAGAGAAAAAAGATCGTTTGTACTTGAGTTGTTTTTGGTTTATTAGACAACGTCGTCTAAAAAAATTTTTGCAAATGGGACATCTTGTCAGCTTATTTATGCACACCCGACAGAATCGGTGTTTGTCATGTTGGGAAAAATGTGGGTGTTTTGTTACTCCTAATTCTGTTTTCATTTTTTTTGCATAAATTGCAATGAAAGTAGGATGTGATCAGGACGGGAAGACAAGGTCGAAGACAAATGGGACATTTAGGGTTTGGGTATCTTTTAAAAAGTGCCTTTCTGCAAGGAATACATACATAGTGAGGATTTTCTCTGGGAAATTGCTTATGTAGTTTTTCTACAATAACGGGTTTCCGTGAACATATGGGGCAGATAATGTCCTTATGGGGATAGAACCAACGGAAACCGTCGAATAGGGATTGTGAAAGACCCATCGAGTGACTGTTATCTTATTTTCCTTAGATAGAAACAGGAAAACCTTTGAGAAACTGCAGTAGGATGAGATTAATGAGGAACGATATGGCAAGCAAGGTAATTAGGATTAGGATAAATATTTTTGTGGGTAGGTCTAGATTGGTCATTTTCAGTATCTGGAGAAAATATGGCGAATTGCGGAAAGGAGGTAGTTATTAATAAAAAGGGATATTGCCAATGCGCATAAGAGAACAAATAGAAGAATAAACAATGTTATGGGTTGCATTTTGTCAATTCAATGAGTAGTGCAGAACTAGGGTGAAGGAGGTGACTTGCTCCTGGTAAAAACTGAGTTGAATTAGGGATATCGATTGGATTAAAAATAAAACTAGGGAAAGAAGTAAAATTTGGGATGTTCTTGGACGCATTTTAGGTTATGTGATTGTTTTTTCGCAACGAGGGCATAATTTATAATCTTCTACGCAAAATTTACAAAAGTTGACGGGCTCATGATTACTGTGATGAAACGTTTTTGCAATAGAATATTGAAATCTTGTTTGTTTGCAAATATCACATTGAAACCAGTTAAAGATTGGAAAGATAACATTAAATTTAGAGCATTTAGGACAAAAATCATAGCCCATATCTTTTATAACATATTGGTAACAGAGCAGACACATTACGTGGGGTAGTTCGTTAGGGGGGTTCTCGTGTAATTTCTTGAAAACAATTGTTTCACGTCTGCAGCATAAACAAATTAATGAGACCGGTTTGGATTCTATAGTATTGGTTTCTTTGTCAATTGTATTCATTTTTGAAAGATTGTTATTGGAAGGAATTATGGGACTGGCACGGTTGGAGGATTTGGTTGTCAATTATTTTGGGATTTTAATGTTTGGTCTATTACTAATATAATTATGAACATCAAAAAGTTGAAAGGAATACTTACAACTACGAGGAAAACGGTTAAAACGAAGGAGAAGGCTGCTGCAATAATCATAAGGGCCATTAATAAAAAATCAAGTAAAGTGGGGGTAAACATTTTGGATAGTTTGTGAACGTAGTTTTGAATTGAGGATTTTACCACGGGTTGTTTGGGTCAATTGTTTGTTTGCATAAAGGGCATTTAGTAGTTGTGCAAGTCATACACTGCAAACAAATTGATTTTTTAGGGTGTAGGCTTTTGAAGTGGCAGTGGCAAATTGATAACTTTTTGATTTCTTGACAAGAATCACACTGGAAATAATGGCAATGACTGATTGTATAAATGAGAGTTACGCAAATGGGGCATTTAGGTTGGTTCCAATACTTAAATAATTCATTTCTACAGGGAATGCAAGCAAAATGGGGGGGGGTTGACCGTTTGGGTTTTTGTGCAATTTTTTAAATTGACGACAAGGGAGGTAACAAATAGGACATTCGATTTTTGGGGTTGAGTCAATTTGTGGTTGCTGAGATAATATTTTCAAAGTGTTTCCCATTATATGGATAAATCAGAGAGATCTGGGTATGCGACTTCTAATCCATGGTGTTCAAGTTCGTTGGAGATAGTTACATTTAGATCTGCAATAGCAAAAAAGAAATTCCAGTGTTTCTCGTTTGGATAGATGTAATAATGATTAATGCTACCTGTGCTTAGGAACATATAAGTTATTTTGATACATGCTTTATATTGTATAAAACAGATAGTAAACCATCTTTCTGCTTTAACAATTTTAACTTTTTCCTTACCAATGAACAAAATCATTTTATTTTTAACAATTTGGAAAGAATTGAGGGAAAAAGGGACAAATTGATTAGAAAAAAAAGAAATAATGAGCAGGGAAAAAAATTATTTTTTTGGGGGGGAGAGAAAGTTATGTGAAGCAAATTACTTTACTGAAGAGCGCTCAAGTTGACTGGGAAATGCTCTTCGATATCAATGAGTGCAAGAAAGAATTCCCAGTGCATCATTCCCATAGTGACTTGAGTAGAACCCTCACATCCACGCTCGTGGTCTGTATAGTGTATAACTATACAGGGTTTAATCTCTGCTGTGGAAGTTTCAATGAAAGATCTCTCGAGGGACTCTACTTTGACTAGGCGCTCACCAAATTGGAACAGCATTATAGAAGATCTAAATTAAAAGGGATTTTAGAACCATTTAAAGCTTGGGATATATTTATAAAGAATGTCCAATAGGGGGAAGATGGTGTTAAGGTAATGGTTCCATCAGTCCAAGTGTTTAAATATTCAAAATCGAGTATTAATTGTGGGATTACTCTGTTGCTTTTTGTCGTGACAAATGATTTTTCAAAAAATTGTATTTGTATAAGGCAGTTTTGGTATGAGAATATCATTGCTGCTTTCAATTGTTAATAGTTTCCAACTCTTTAAGGATTGAATCGTTTTGGCAAGTATCAGTTTTTGGGTAATCAAAATAAATATTGTGAGGTACACAGTTTGGATTTTCTAGAATAAATAGGAAGAATTTCCAATGAACTGAGAGAGGGTTAATACTTATTAAACAAATTTTTTCACTTTGGATTTCTTTGAGCGTTACTAGCATAGTAGGTAGAGGAGTTGGGTATGCATCAAAAGATCGTTGAATTTTTTGTAACTCTACAAATTTACTGTTAACTGCAAATATCATAGTTTAGAATGATACCTAGGCAATGTAGATTGGATGTTGTACTTGAAATACCGAGTTCTCTTTGAATGCTAGAAAAATGGTGAATTCGGCGAACTAAGGCTGAGTAATGAAAATAGTTAAAAGTCTGTAAATATCTGTCATGGGTTTTTTTGCGAAAGTCATTATACCTATAGCGGAAACATAATGTACGGCTAATAGCTCAAAATTTTGGTTTCCGATTCCGATTTGTAAGTTTCTATTAGTTAAATGAATCATGTTGCTAATCTAGCTAATTTGGCAAACTATTAGGGTCGAATTGTGCTAAATACACGAAATAATTCCAATACAACGAATGAGGGGTTAAAATCACAGTATCGTTTTCCCAAGTGTCCCAAAACTCAAAATTTATAACAATTTGAGGGAAAATGTCTCCGTGATTTTCTTCAAAGGTTTTCTTTATTTGATAAATTGTAACAAGTCTATCTTGAAACAAAAAGTACATCAATGGAAGCGTTTTAGTTGTTAATTAACTTATTGTTTTTCCTTTCAAACTATGTATTAAAGCATGTAAATAAATTTTTTTTCTAAAAACAGGATTATTGACAACGATTGATATTTATAATATATCAATCGGATTCACTGTAGTAAAATCGGAGTAGGGGGAGAGTGCAGGCAATAGCTAGATGAACATAGTTGGGATTACATAGTTGAAACTGGATTATAAGAAATAAAAAGAAAGAAAGAAATACATACATGTCTCTCAATGTTGAACTTACAAGAGAATTCAAAATCTAGTAATATTTTTCTTCAGGTGCTTTGAAACAATTTCGTATTCGATTCCAATGTTTACAAAAGTAATTGTGTTATCAATCAGGGCTCTTAACAATGAGAAGTATTGAAAATTTGAATGTGGAACATCCAGATCAATGATGTCACTGAAGTAGAAAGATGCAACTCTAATAGTTACAGTAGTTTTCAAGGCGGAAATACTTGATGATAATATTTGTCCGGTGTATTGTCCAAATCGAATGAATAAAGCGTTAGGCTGTTTTATGAATTTGGGCTGCATTACATAGCATCCTTGAGGTGTATCTAAACAATATATTAACTAACTTACAGAGTCTAATATAAATAATTTTTTTTATTTTTGAAACAAATTATTTTTTTTAAATAAAAAGGATGATTTTTAGTCACAACTTTAAGGAGGTGCCACCACACTTCGAATGGTTGCATCATTTTGTGTTTGTGGTTGATGTGACGCCAGACTTGGGTATTCTGCTTTATTTTGTTTCTGTATGACAATGCTCATCACTTTTATTTTCTCTTGGTTGATCCTCAACGCATTTGTAAGTTTTTTCTATTGTGCTGTAAGGTTGATAATTACTAAGCGGTAAAAAATGTTTGTTGTTCTGTGGGGCCGACGGTTTGGTTTCGTTAGAGAATACCGGTGTAAAGAACGATAAGATACAAAGATTATATGTTGCTCCTAAAAGAATTTTCCAAAAACCCATTGTTTTGTTGGATATTTTGTGGATTTCGAACGCTCTTATGATTGTTTCGATTACATCAGTTAAGAATTTTAGGCACAAGAAACAAGCAAAATAAACTCCAATTTTTTCCAGATAAAAAGTGATGATTCCAAAAGTGCCTTTGAACTGGTCTGTAAAAAATGTGGGTGAGAGAAGAAAATCTAGATAAATTTGTCTGTTAATTCCCATTGCTGACGCATAGATATCTTTTTGAGAATAGTCTATGCTTCTTCCTTCTAGAACTTCTCTAGAAATTTTTGTCAAAACAGATTTTGAAGCTTCCGAATGCAAGATATTGTCCCAAAACGATTTAAGCTGATTTGGTGTGTAAATTCCGGCACGCTGTGATTCGTAACCGGTAAATGTTGGAATAGAACTAATAACTCTTGAAGAGAATATTTTTGGCGGCTGTAAAGGAACAAGTGCTGGCATCAAATGGTACCATGAATTTTCATTATCAATATCTAATTGGTAGGCATTTTTGTAGCCTCCAACACAACCTACTTCGTTTGCAAAAGGGTAGGTTTGTCGAGTAATTGGGTCGACGAACATTGTCCTACCATCATAATGAATAGGAATCCTATCATAACACTGTTCAAGAACCTGAAGTGGTGAGTTTCGTTTTGGACAGTGGTACAGCCAACCTATGCTACCATCTGTGTCTAAGAACATCGAGCGGTTGCCGGTTAACATATATCCAGCTAAACGATTGTTTTGGATGGCCTGCATTAGTATCATTTGTTTTTGAGTTCGATCAAGTTCGCATTGCTCTATGACCAAACCTTTCCATGCTTGTTTTATTTGCATGTAATTATGATATATGACAAAATCCATTTTTACCGCAAGGTTAAGATCATAGTCTAACTTGTCTTTGTCTAAGTGTTCCCATGCAACAAAACCGTTGTCGGATGTTCGGATCTGTTCATCTGAAGGCTTCCTATTAAACCCATTTACACTTAGGCTATTGTCAAGTTCAACACGAAGTTTATGAAAAAATTGTTGAGTTTTTGTTTTATAAGGTTTGCCAGTCTTCATATTAAATCCGCCTTTATAAGAAACATATAAAGAATCTAAATTTGTTCTGTAAATAAATTCTGGTTTTCCACACAACTTTTCTTTTTCATCAATTACTCTAATTTTTATGTCCCTTGACTGTTATAGACAGTTCTGTCATTAAGATCGATATCGAGTACAGTTTCTTGCATCAGGGTTTCAAAAGAGAAATGTTTAATTTGACCACGATTATCACAAGATGTTGATGATTCACCTTCAAGATCAACTCCCTGGTTTTTATAGGAGACAGTTTTCATTCCATGTTTTATGTCAATTTCCATGTCATCATCGTCAAATTCGGTAACAGTAATTTTTCCAGTTTTATTAGCATTTAGGCATTGTTCGGGTGAAACAATAATATCGTATGTTATTATTGGAGCGTTGTGTACAATTGATGAATGGGAAAACATACCACAATTATAACGAATGAGCATTGCAGTGACTTTGCACATAATAGCTTTAACAAAGGTCCGATAAGACCGTTGATAAAGTGTTACATGTGTATCAACCATCTGATGAATGTTTTCGGGTGTAATTTTGCAAGGAGAGACTTGTGTTAAAGCATACATTTTATTTTCTTTCATTTTAGAACAGTCATAATGAATGACCTAAGTTTGTTAGATACGTCATTAATATCCTCAAAAGGAGGTCCAGTAGCGTTAATAACTATGGAAAGAGTACAAAAGTAGAAAAGACTTATAAGTAAATAAGAAAAATAGAGTTTTTCAAAACAAGGATATCTTTTCATCCTGTTCTTTTTTTTGCGCTTCAAGTCGGGAATTAAGGCTATGAGTTGCAGTAATAGGCACTGCCAGTAAATGTTGACTGGATTTATTGCTACCTAAAACAAAGTTAAGTAAATCCGGCTTGATAGCGTGATGGCGGCTTGGCCGAGCGACTGGAAGTTCGCCTATTATTATTATTATTTTCTAAAGTTTGTAAATTAGAAGGTCCTTGTTCCGATGTATTAGGGCGGAGAGGACTTAAATTAGGGTCTAGAGGTATTCTAGAATTGTGCTGTGGGCAAGGAGTTGAACTTCTTGTTCGACTACCGCTAGGCAGGTGTGTTTGGACTGGAGGTGGGTTGTCACGACCAACTGAACTTGCTTCGTTGAATTCAGAATCGAAATTGGTAGGAGTTCGGTCAGGGTCGAAGTTCTGCACAGGGGAGTCTCTTCGGATGAAATTATCCACGGGGAAATATTCGGTGTTAGTGGGGCTTTGGAAGGAGAATTTAGTCAAGGGACTATTGAGTTTATTCATCTGACTTGTCATTAGATTATTATAAAATGTGTCACAATTATTTTTATCTATACCATATTCTAGGGTTAACTCTGGTATAGTTTCAGTAGCTGGGTAGTACTCGACTAGGTGATTTGTATGAGCGACCTTCCTGGTGGCCGGGTTGCTATCTAAAGTTAATTCATAGTTAACATTGGTTAGTTTTTTTTCTACAGTATAAGGTCCTGATCTTAGTTCATGTAGTTTTTTTGACTTTCCTAACTCAATTTGACGGTTTTCCATTAGAACTTTTTGTCCAACCTCAAGTGGCTTGCCTAATTTGTGTTTGTTTCTATGTTTATGTGCGCGGTTATTGCTTTCTACGCTCTTTTTATAAGCGTTATTGTATATTTGTTTGAATTGGTTTTCTCGCATAAGCAACGAATTGTTAATAGTCGGTATTAGAAGTTTGTCAATTTCGGTGTTTTTTGAAGTTTGCAAGGTATGCCTGTGAAGAGGCAGGTCTTTGCAAAACTCGGAAGAGCATGTGAGTTGTGAATTTCGTAGGAGTCCTAACTTAAGTGACAGAGGTATCTGTGGTTTTTGTCCGAGCACAATTTCATAAGGTGAGATTCCAGTACTAGCATTTGGAACCGTGTTATGAGAAAAAGCAAATTTTGGTGCCAGTTCGTCCCATTTACCTCGAGCTTGTTCTAGAAAAATTCGGAAACGTGCTCCTAGATGTTTGTTTTGGATCTCGACTTTACCATTAGTCCAAGGCGCAGAAGCAGTTCGAGGTGCGGGTGTTATACCTAATTCATGAATGTAACTCGCAAAATCTTGGTTCATGAATGCCGAACCCTTATCATAAACAAGTTTTTGTGGTATTCCAAAAGACAAGATGAACTTTTCTAAAGCTTTTATGGTGTCTACTGCGTCTGTGGAACGTACAGGGTATACTTGAATGAAACGCGAAAATGAATCGACAAGAACTAAACAATGGTGTTTACCGTTCGATGGAGGATTTAAAGGTCCTTTGTGATCAATATGGACCGTATGAAAGGGGAATGGGACTGTATCAGTCCACTTTTCGAAAGGTACTTCGTGGATGTCTCTCCGTTTTTGTTTAATTTTTTGGCATTCAAGGCAATCAGCAATTAGGTTTTCAATCCATTTATACATTCTGGGCCAATAAAAAAATCGTTTTACATTAGCAAGTGTTTTATCTAAACCTACATGACCTGACAGTTCACAATGAGCTAGCTGAAAAACTTTAAAGAACAATGACAGTGGTACACAAATTTTTAAGTATTCAATATCTGGTTAGTCTGTTTGTTGTTGAATACATAAGACGTTGCCTACAAAACTCAGTTTTTCAAAGTTATTAATGTATGACATTATGGCTTTAGATTGTAGGAATTCAATTTTCTTTTCATCTTTGTTATTGTTCGTCCTTAATTGGCGAATTTATTGTATCACTGGGTCTTTTAATTGTTCTAGACAAATTACCGATGTATTTAAATCAACTTCTTTAGAGAAGATTGTCAGTTTATCGATGAGTTCTCTTGCATCTTGTATTTTTGTATTTTCGGGAAATTTTTTTGCTAATTCGGTTTTGTCTATACAAGTGCTATTTTTCACGAGAAAAACTTTATCGTATTCTAGAGGGAATCTGTACTCCGAGTCTGTGGTATTAGTTTGATCAATGTAGAGTTTGTCAAAATCTAATTCCGGTGACTGGTTCTCATTGAACAATTCAAATTCCGAAATTGGGTCAAAATTTTGTTCGGTTATCCCTTCATCAGGGTAGGAATCAATTTCTGTATAATGATCAGACGTTTCGTCTTCCTCCTGTTCTGATACAGGGGTTATTTCATGTTTGCGGTGACGCCTATAGTGGTTAATTGATGAACCATACGAGAAATCTTCCGAAATATTGTTTATTGAGCAAAGTCTGTTTTGATTATTGTCGTACTTTTGCTTTACCATTTTGTCATTTTTGAAATTGAATTTGTCGATACCCGTTATGCTTTGTTTTAGGATTGGAAAGAAGTCATCTGCTGGTCCCTTTTCATTATCACGCAAAATGAAGTATTTTTCATCGTTACTATGCTCGTCGTCAAAAAACTAATGTCTTTTGGTATCTTTTTGTGTTTAAGTTGATACTTGTCCAGATCTTTAAGTTTTACATTGCGACTTAGGATGTCGGGAAAAGCTAAGTTTTTTCCTTCAGTCCAAATAATTTTCAAGTTCTGAAATTGAGATATTACTAACTGGTATCTAAAAAACCTGTGAGAGAGTTTTCCTCTTCTACCCCACAGATACATTAAAGGCTTATGGTCGGTGTACACATATACTGGATGGGGAGAACCAATTAGGTATTGCTCATAAGTTTGTAGTGCAGATATTACACCGCAAAGTTCGCGTGCTGTGGTGCTCATTTTTTGTTCCTCTTTAGTGTAAATTCTAGAGTTAAAAGACACTATTCGTTTCCCTTCTGGAAATTCTTGAACGAGAATTGAGCCTACTCCTATAGAAGAAGCGTCTACATGCACGTGGAAAGGGTATTTAGTATCAGGTATTGCTAAGATAGTATCTTCGCTAATCCTGTTTTCAATGTCGTTAAACAGTTTTTCGTGTTCTGTTGTCCAGACAAATTTAGTTTCTGTGCGAGTTAGGTCATAAAATGGTTTGCAGTCAACATGCAATTTTTGATGTACATGCTGTAGAATCCTAAGCAACCTAGAACTCTCATGACATCACGTTTGTTTTCAGGCGACTTAAGTGCTTTTAAATCTGCTACTCGCTTCTTGACTGGTTGTATCCCATCTTTACCTACTACATGTCCCAAGAACTGTACTTTCCTAAGGAAAAATTTAGTCTTTTCAGGTTGAGCTTTCAATCCTGATTTCCTTAAAAGTTCATGGTACTTGTCAATTATTTCAAACATTTCGGTTTCATCTTGCGCTTGCATGATGGTGTCATCAATGTAGGTTATAGCTTGTTTTTTTCTAATTAATGGTGCAAAATGGATAGTCATTATACGACTGAAGAAATTAGGTAGACCGCATAGGCCGTAAAATCCGCGTTCAAATGTGTATTGCTTTGGACCAATTACAAAACTTACCAGCTGTTTGGTTTCCTCAGTTAGAGGGACTTGGTTATAGGCTGAACAAAGATCACTGGTTGTGAAGAAATTACCTTTTAATCTAGTTAATAGACTTCCGATTGGCTCTAGTGGCCATGAATATCGACTAAGATCTGTTATTGAATTCAAATATCGAGCATGTATAACCAGTTTTACTGTGTTCCCCTTGGGTAGGATTATGATTGGATTAATAAATTCTGATCCCATTTCTTTATCATTACCCATTTCCCGGATTATACCTGTTTTACACAGTTGTTCCAAAAGGTTTTCTAGTTTTTCTTGATAACGTAATGGTACTTTGGAAGGTCTCTGTTTGGTTAAAGTTGAATTTGGTAAAAGTTTGACATGAAATTTTTGCTTTATCTTTCCAACATCGTATTTGTGTTGAGAGTAAACGTCTTTATTTTTAGTTAAAGTCCTCAGTAACTTGTCTAAGTTTTCGGCATTGATATCAGCTTGACTGAAATCAAATTTTTTGAGAAACGCTTGATCGGTTTTGTCAAATCTGTTAAGATTTTCTTTGGGAAGTTCAACGGGTCTGATGTTCTCATCAGTTGTTTCTAATTGTGGCTTAAGATCCTTGAGGTCGTCGCTAAAGTCTGTTTCTAATTCGTAGTTGTTGATAAAATCTTGTTGCCTTTTTCGCTTTTCTGTTTTCTTTTGTTTTTCAGGAGTTTTGCTTGCAAAGAAATTTTGAATTTTTGAAATTTTTGGACCTTGTTTTTCACTAACATGGAATATTTGATCCCAATTAGTGTCACTCTTCATTAGGTGGTTTATGAATGCAACGTTGTCAACTACAGAAAATTCTGGGTCTTGTCTAATTTCAATGTCTTCTAAAGTGTGCCCAATAGGACCCTTTTGGATGACAACCTTGTTGTTTCGAGGATTGTTTAGCATTATTGGTAATTCCTTTTCTTTTCTAAAACACTGAACGTTGTAAGTATAAATTCCTTGAGCTTGCAGTTCACTTCCAATTACGAAGGAGGTTCCCTTTCTGAAGAATTCATTCGGAGGTCTAATTGATATTACTCGAGTTGATTTTGGTGCTAATGGTAGTTGCTGGTCAAGAGTTACAATTTTGTAAGAGCTAATGTATGGATAGCTTTTCGTTTGGTATCTAGATAATGTGACGGCTACTCCAGGGTAAGTTTTTAAATCAATTTTTGGAGTGGTTAGGTCAATAGATTTTACTGTAGATTCAAGGAAATCCATTCCCAACAAATTCGGCTTGCAACCATCTTTTGCTGAAACCCATGTGGTAAATTCCACTTGATACTTTCCTTCAATGTCGAAAGAAGTTTTGAAAGTAATTTGACCTAGAAGTTTTAGTTTCTCACCATTAACCGCTAAAGTATGATTTTTTGAAGCTTTCATCTCAATGTGTTGTAATTTACATAGTTCAAGATAAGTGTGGTAATTAATTATAGAGCTTGATGCTCCTGTGTCCAATAAAAACTGTGTTTCTAAGCCGTTATTTTTATTTTTGTCTCCGACGGATTGGTATAAATTAATATAGATATGTGAGTAACTTGCTTTGTTATCAGTAGTGTTTATGAACGGAGACCTGTCTAGTTTAAATACTCGTCGTTATGATTCTCATTATTGTAATAGTCTCTGGAAGTTTCACTGGTAAAGTGAACTCGAGGGCTTCGCCCTTCACTGTTATCTCTTGAATGAGTATTATTGTTTTGTCTAGTAGGTGTCCTATCCCGGTCAAGGTCTCTACTCCTATCACGATATCGATTATCTGATCTTGGAGGACCGTTGCTTTGTCTATCCCTACTATTTTGCCTATTGTTATCTCTGTAAGAGTTGTTCCGATGGTTATTGTCTCGTTCCTGTGATCGGTTATCGTAAGAAGATGATCGGTAATTGTTTGAAGAGTTTGATGGGTACGGTGATCGATGTCGGTAGTCTGATCTAGAGTTGTTTTGATAATTGGATTGATTTTGGTTATAACTATTTCTCTGTCTGTCCCTAGAATTTCGATTGTCATAATTGTTTGATTTGTAATTTTGTTGACCTGGTGAATGGCTCCTACTACGTTTATAATTATCTGTGAACTTTTCTCGTTGTTGAGGTGGGTTTCGGTTTTCGTTTTTAAAGTCCTTGTACTTAAAGCAGAAAGCTATTGTGTGACCTGAACGTTTGCAAAACTTGCAGAATCTAGTCTGGTTTTGTTTGAATCTGGGATTGTCGTTGTTGTATGTGGCGTTTATTTTATGATCTTTCATTAGATTTGCATTTTCTGTAAGTTGGTTTTTTAACCCTTCTATTGCTATTTTATTGTCAATACTACTTGAGGCAGTACCCGTGAATTCACTGCTAACAGAAAAACTTAAGTCTTTAGTTGCTACATGATCCTGTAATTGTTGCCAAGTTGTAGCTGGGTTTTCTATTAACCGCTGATGTGCCTTTTGCTTGAGTGCAGGTGGCGTTAATCCTCTTACAAAGTACTCCATACACTTAGCGTTACGCTGGTCGTTGTTAAAATCTGGATCTGGCCATCCTTTTTCAACTGCTTTTGTTATTCGGTGTGTATAGCTTTTTATCAATTCATCTGGTTGCCTTTTAATACTCTCGACTTCAATTCTTTTCCTATACTTGTCTTTTGCATCAGTAAAACGGTCAATGAACTGATTTCTAACTTCGTTCCATGCTAAACCTGGTGCTAAGGTTTCAAACCATTGGGCTGCGGGCCCACGCAAAACCGAACCAAACAACGCTTTTTGTCTAGTGTCGTATGCTGCTTGCAAGCCAGCATCCGCAGGATCTCTTGTTCCTAGTGAGAATTGGATTTTTCTTTGTATTAAACTAAAGAATTCCTGGGCATCTTCCGATGGATCTAAACCTGTAAATTTCTCTAACGCTATGTCGGGGTACGCAACAACGTTCGCTGCCATGTTTTATTTTAGTGTGCGAAAAGAATATTTTATACGAAAGTGTTATTAGTTTGGGTAATTAGTGTAGAAAATATTTTTGTTATCATAAAACGCTAATACTAAAGTAGAAAGTTGAACTGTTTGTTTTGTAATATGAATTTTATTTGTTTAGGACCGTTTAATGATTGTATTTTAAATTCAAAGTTTTTGCCGTTATCAGTGCTAAAAATTTCAATCCAAGAGTAAATATCGGTTTGCTCAACAGTAAAATTTAATAACCAAGGAGGATAAGTGCTTTCAGAGTGTTTAAATTCAACAGAGTATTGGTGAAATCTGTTTATTTTTGAAAATATAATTTGTGTGACAAATTCTGTTTTTATAAGTAATTTAACTCTATCTGGTAAACTCGGATCGTCAGGAGAAACGTTGATGTATTTGGGTTTAATGATTTTTAAGATTTGTAAACCAAACGGGGAAATTTTATTTTGGTGGCTCATCCACACACAAGATGATAACGTTTATGCTAATTCTATCACACTGTTCTGATTTCTTAGAGCACACAAAAGTTCATTAAAGTTTGGGTTGGTCCACTTGTAAGTTATGTAGATTTCAGTTTCTGTTTCGCTAGAAGAGTGATGGTAAATGCAAAAAAAGTTTCTGTTCTGGTCAGTTAAATAATATGAAACTTTGCCTATTTTGTTATGTACTTTAATACTTATATTTAGATCTTGAACGTTTACTTTAATATATGACATATAAATAACATAGAACAATTGTTTTTGTTGTTTTATTAATGTATTTTTGTATGAAATTACACAGAAGACAGTATAAAAACGTTTAGTACGGGATGTTTAGTACATCAGTAGTAGTATTTTTGTAGCTATTATTGTGTTTAAATATTGTTTCTAAAGTGCTTAAGTCTGTTAATGACCGTATATTAACATGAGACAACAACTTTTCTATGATAAATTTGTGTACAAATTGGGTTAAAAAGGCTAGTTTACGCTCTTTTAATTAATTATTGGTTAAATTTTCTGCGGGAATCTCGATCACACTGTTTTTAGTTTTTAACAAAGTTAGTAAATTCTGAAAATTAGGGTTCTCAGATGCATAAGTTATACAAAACTCAGCGGGAGAATTATGTTCAAACACGTAGAAAATAGCTAAGAAGGTAATTCCGTCAGTAATAAACCGTGTTATTTTACCCCTTCTAGTGTTTTCTGTTGCTGTTAGATTAAGATGTTCTACAATAACTATTCCAGTTTGGTCCATGCACTGTTTAAAACCTCTATTGGTGAAATTGTACTTGTGAAACCGGTTAAAATGGGGGAATTCTCATCAATTTATGTTATTTTCAGGCTAAAACTCTATGTTGGGGGGATAAAATTTAGTTTAAAACCCGGTATTCTTTGTTAAATTTGAGCCTTATTGAGATTTATGTGGTCAAAACTTGGTTAATATTTACTAATTTTGTGTAAAAATGACGTTAATATGGCTATTTTCTTGAGTAATATTGGTTAAAATTGGATAAGAATGATGTTTTTAAGGCTTAAATGTGATTAGTATCCGTTAAATTATGATAAAAGTGACGTTAATTTTGTTAACATCTGGTTAATATTTGAGAATTTAGGTCAAAATGATGTTTATTTGGTTAAAATTTGATTAATATTACCCCAGCCGGGTCAAGGAATTGATAAAACAGAGTGAATATTCAACTAAGGAAGGCTTAAATTTAACCAAAATTGGGTTAGTTAATGTGAAAATGCAACAACGTGTGCTTAAATGTGTAGAAAATTTGATATAAATAACACTAAACACGTATTGGGGGGATGAATTCTGGTTAAATTTACGTTAAATTGTTTGAAAATGCTATATTTTGGTCAAAAATTCAGTAAAAATTAGACATATGTTACTCTAAATATGATTTGGGGGGATGATTTCTGGTTAAAAATCGGCTATTTAGTGTGAAAATGCTAAAATTCTGCTATGAATTTGGTGAAAATCAGCTAAAGTTTAGTTTAATTAGGTGTTGGGGCGGTGAAATTTGGATAATTTTTGGTTATTTGGAGTGTATATGCTACAATTTAATCATAAACTTGGTCCAAATTGGGTCAGAAATAGTCTAAACAAGTTTTGTGGGGATAAATTCAGTATAAATTCCGATTATTTAGAGTGAAAATACTAAAATTTAACCATAAATTTGGTCAAAATCGGGTTAGAAATAGACTAAACAGGTTATGGGGGGATGAATTTTGTATAACTTTCAATTATTTAGAGTGAAAATACTAAAATTCAACCATAAATTTGGTGAAAATTGGGTTAAAATCAAATTAAATATGTTTTGGGGGGATAAAATCTGGTTGAATTTCGATTATTTAAGGTGTAAATACTAAAATTTAACCATAAATTTGATGAAAATTGGTTGAAAATTAGGCTAAATAGGTTTTGGGGGGATGATTTTTGGTTAAATTTTGACTATTAAATGTAAAAGTACTTCAATTGTTATATAAATAAACTAAAAATTGGACATAGATTACCCCCACCCGGGTCAGAACAATTTTACAAGAGCAAAGAATCAGTTGCCTGTTACTATTTTAATGTAAATTTACTGTATTTCGGTCGTAAATTTGATATAAATTACTCTATTTGTTTGGCTATTAGTGTGCTTTCACTTCTGTGCTAGTGTTTATTTTACTATTTTAATCCGATCGGATAGAAAAACAAAAATACAGGCGTGATTCTTTCCTCTGGGCGCACCAGTTATCAAATTTGGCTGGGCTGCTACAGATCACACAATACGGGATCTCTATATGTATGCCAGTCAAACTTGACAAAAGATATAACAAATCGAAGGCAAAGATATATGCCTAAGACCTGTCTGTGCTATAAGTCTCAATTTAAAATAGTTGGGGGGCTGAAAAGTTCAATAAATTAAATAGATAGTTTAAATGAACAAGCTTACACTGAGTAGTATTAAACCGGGTTGAGCTGTTACTTGATTGTGTTGTTGTTAAGTGAGTGCGTCGTTGAAACTTCTTCCAGTCGATTTCTCACAAGTATGTTCTGTTGGAAAATTTGCTAAGTTGGAAATCCTTAATAAAATTTCTCTGTTTAAATTTAGGAATTTATTTTTCAAGAAAAATGAAGCAGTTGTCTGCGGCTCGTCGTTGGCTCTGTTATTTGTCTCTCTAATTTTATTCCGTCCCACTTCGCTGAGAGAAACAATTAATTCCTCTCAGCTCCGTTTGGGCCGATAGGGAGCGAATCACAAACTCACGTTCATAGTGAGGTGCTTCTTAATTTTCCTATTGGCCGAGAAGGCAAGAGAATTAACTCTTTTTTATCACGGAAAAATTATTGAAACTCCAAAAAATAATAAAAATCTAAAAAGCTGAGAGCATCAATTATTGATTTCGTAGGCGCCTGTTTTCTGCTTTTCCCCTCTTCTAAAACCGCAACAATTTTGGTTTTCTTGGGGGTTTTTTATGAGACTCTATTGTCTTTTCCCCTGAAGCAATCTGCTTCATCTTTATTGAACTTGGGGGGAAAGATCTGCATTGCAACTGTCAAAAGCAGAAGTAATTTAAATCAAAAGAAACTTTGGTTTTACAGGCCGCCTACGTTCAACAACGTACATTTTCTGTCCTGGATATAAGCGAGGAGATCCAGGCCTAAAGTTGTGTTATTTAAATAAGTCGAACTGAGTTGTTTAAATACTTGTGTACTGGTAGTCTTAATAAGCGTTAGTTTGTTTAGCGCGCGGCGAAAGAATGGTTAATTAGCGCCTAAATACGTTCGCTCTAATGCGGGATTAATTATCCGTTCATTTGTAACGGCTCGCGTAATACTACAGGTGATTGCGGTGAATGCGGTGAAAATAAATATTTCACCGCATTTCTTACAAAAATTCACCGCATCATCATTTTTTGGCAAAATAATGTAAGAAATGCGTTGAAAGCGGTGAATGCGGTGAAAAAAAATAATTCACCACATTTCACCGCATTTCTTACAAAAATTCACCGCGAAATTCACCGCATTTCTTACAAAAATTCATCGCATATGATTTCCAAAATTTACTCAATCTGATATAAATTCGCAAGAAATTTCAAAGATTTAAGTGACAGTTGGCGCAGAGAACTAAGCAGTTGAAGGCATGCCGGAGGTCATAGGTTCGAACCAGTGTGGAGACGATTCGTTTTGTAAGAATACTGAGAACGCGGTGAAAATAAATAATTCACCGCGATTCACCGCATTCACCGCAAATAGATCTAAGAAATACGCGGTAAAAAATATTTTTTCTCACCGCATTTCACCGCATTTTTTACGAAAATTCACCACCAAACCTCGACCCGGGAGTATTATGAGCAAAACTGGCCATTAACTCGAATTTGAACGTCAACAATCCAATAAAACAGCAGCTGTTACCACAACTGTTCAATAATGACAGTTCAAACCATAGGACAGCTGAGGTAATCTTCATTATCAGTGAACAGTTTTCTTCTCAGGGCAGCTTCATTCAGGCGTGCAAAAAATACACACCCTTCTAAATAAAGAACATTAGACTACTAATTCCTACGTACGACCTTGTTTAATACCCTTAAGAACTCGATATGTTGGAAAACAGTAACAATTTACCTCTTCACATCAAATAAAAAATTTGTCAACGTTGTAATCTAAAGTTATTTTTATAAAGTTATTATTAGTTTTAGGAAGAAAACAATCGGAAGAAAATTTTATAGTGTGATTCTTTAAGATATTGATTGATGTTTATTATTTTATATTGTTTGAATGATTTGAAGTATTTTTTATTTAGTATATTTAACCATATGGTTATAATTTTAAATTACTTGTTGCAAACAAAAAAAAATCTCAATTGTGACACATCAAGCCGATGTGAGACATCATAGCGACAAAACATAGCTGGCAGATTGCCAGAAAATAGCCGCAATAGATTCGTAGATCTGCAGTCTAAAAAAACAGTAAAAAAGACAGACCAAAAAAATTCGTCTTTTCATTGAAGGCTGATCTGTTACATTTTGATTAAAAATCTGTATAAGTTATTGCTGCCTCTATTAGCTGATCTCAAATAACCTTCATTTAGGGTAACACACACCCATTTGACCTTATCTCTTTGAATTAAAGTAAATAAAAGTCAATTTCAAAGTGAGGAAGTCAATTTTGAGAGTGAGGTAAGTCAAGTGTGACCAAAAATTTAATCACGCGAATGAACAAAAAAACTCGCTCCACTAAGAGCGAAAAATGACGTCACGCATGCATTTCTGTTGAAATTGCATGAACGAATGACCAAAAAGTGGCTGTGACGTCATATGGTCGTAACAAAAATCTTGACGAAATAAAAAAAAACATAGCAGGGCAAGTCTTGACGTACAATTCAAAGAATTTTCATTGACTAAACAGAAAAACTAGACCTAGAACGGACTAAGAATGGATTGAGAAAACCATTTAGAAAAAAATCCGACCAAAAAATAAAAAAAAACAGTAAAAATCAAAGTGAAATTGCCGGATGTGAACAAAAAACCACTAGCGAGAAAGCGAATTTTTGTTCAAACACCGTTTTCTCACTCTACTTTAAATTTAGAGCGAAAAAATTTCACGCCGCAAAACCACTCGCTTTTTCGCTTCACTTCCTGTTTCGGCGTGACCAAAATCACTACTCCAGTTTGACTTCAAAAATCATGAAAATATGTGAACAGATCTTAAAAAAAGACAGCGCCCCAATACATTTCAAATTCTTTGAATTGTAAAAAACCAAGAGAAGGCCAATAAGCTATCGCTGTGCGGCTATTAAAAAAGAGTTCACTCATTCTTCAAAAAGTTGCAATTACGTAACCTATCACTAACCTGAAGTACTTATGATTCAGTGACGTAATCTGCAGTCCATTTTGTTGCTCCTTCTTTTTAACCCAATTTTTGCCCTGTGTTTGGGGGTCTATCAACAAGGGGTATCTCAACGCACTCGTAACTATGATTCCATTTTGGATCGACAATTCGTCATTCGGAAGTCCGTGCAGATTCCATTCCCCGATGGTCGGGGGGTCCGTCAACATGTCAATCAAGTTCAGATCTAGAGAATATGGAATCTTCCTGGTACGCATTTCCTTCTGCCAGCTTTTAAGCAAGTTGTTTCGGAACTCCTGGTTGAAGGGTCCAGAGTAGGAGAGGAATGCGGATCCGAGGAGAACATCCCCCACTAGACGTTTAATTTGCTCCTTGAACTCTTTGTTCTGCTGGGTCCAGCGCTTGCGCTCGCCTCCCAGGCCATCAATGAGGCTGCTTGCGGCGTCCATTTTCTTTCGACATCTTTCGGCGTCATCTAGCAAGACCTGAAAATAGTTTTAATCATCTCTCGATGCCAAAAAGAGCAGTTAAATAACTTGAATCAATGAAATACCTCGTTAGCGCCGGATTATACTTTAATCAATTCTTGTTGCGATTACAATGGATGCACAACGTATCGATGAAACAACTTGTTAGCGCCCGGTAAGCACTACAAAACCTCAAAAAGGGTCGAACAATTGCTTTAGGGTAGACTATCATTTTCCTCCACTCTCTTCTCGCAACTATTGCGATGATGGCGAGAAAAGAGTAGCAAAGAACGGTAGTCTGATCAACTATACAATGGCGTAAGTAATATGGAGCTGTTGTTATCCTCCCCCCCCCCCCCCACCAGCTTAGAGGGCATATAGCTTTAAACGCGCCCCCTCTAAGCTTTTAAGTTATGTTTTTATGTTATTTTTTGTAAGTTATGTTATTTTTTACATAGTAACGTGCTATATAATAACACAGAAATTGTAATTGCGGGCATTAAAGGACAGGCTGGTTCGCAATCGAGATAAACAAACCTGTTTCTTTCGCATTGCTTCATCATAATCAGCTTGTGCCTCGTCCAACTCAGCCTGTTTCTCGGCCAAAACCAACTCTGCCTCTGCTAACTTAGTCGTCGCTTCTCCCAGTTTCTTCTGCATAACTGTCAAGTTATCCTTCAGTGGAATAACCTCTTTATTCACAATATAAAACGAAGCCATAGCTTTAGTCCAGTCCAGAAGTCCGGCAACGTTGCCACATACTGCCACCGCTCGGTCATGGTTGAAATCTTTATACTCGAAATAGGGCTGTAACAATTCTATCATTTCTTCATTAACTTTATCCTTATCGAATTCCTGAAGTTTTTTTAGTAAGTTCGGGTCACCCATAAGTTTCAAACTTTCTTGCCATGAGGGTTTCAACATCGGGTCGGGTTGTGTCGTGTCTATCGAAACGGGTTCTAACTTTCTCTCAAACAATATACACACACAATCCATGATCAACTTGATCAGGAACGGTGGGGTTCCAAGTTTCTTAACGGTTGCAATATCGCTGGCTTTAATTGTTTTTAATGCGTCCTCGGCAGCTTGCAATGCGGGTTTCGCTGCCTCAAGTTTGTTCTGGGCAATCGCGGTTTTTTCTTCAATGATTGCTGTCATTTCACGAGCTTTGTCAGCATCGACCTTGACGGCAGCTTTGATTTGTTCAGCTGAAGTGGCCTTTGCCTTGACCTTTTCAAGGACAACATCCGCTTCTTTATTCGCAACTTCGAGATCTTTTTCCTTCAGGACTAGTTCACGACTTAAAGCATCCACCTGTATAAAATCAATTCAAATTTGAACTTCACTTATAATAGTTAATTATAACTTTTGATAGTTCTGCTACCCAGAACAGGGTAGCGATCAGTTTAGTGATCAGTTTATCAGGACGAAAATTGTGGGATAGGACAAAAAATTTTCTAGGGACGACATTTTTGTAGGCGCAGATTTCATTTCGAAAAAATGCGCCTACAGAAATCTGATTCCGTGCTTAGATTTTTCATCTTACATATCTCGTCCACAGTGACTTTAATACAACTATAATAACAAAAATTGACTTCAAAAGCAATATTCGAATCATTCACATGCAAGTTTTAAAATGGCAGATCTATGCACTGCCACATTATAAAATGCCAGATTCTGAAAATTAATAAGTTTGCTTTTCGAGCAAAGTTACGTGACTCAGCTAAAGTCATTTCAAAAATTTAGCTTACATCTCAAACCGCTAAGCGGTTCATAGTTACTGCAAATTTCTCAGCTATTTCAACAGTCGCGTGGATCTTTTCCTTTTGTGCCCCCCCCCCCCCAGTACGTTATGCACCCCCACCCCCAGTTACAGAGCACGTGTCATTAAACAGTAAATCATTTTGTAAAAATATTGCACGTGCGTCTGGGGTTGCAAATAGTATGCACCCATTAAGCTGGGGGGGGCACAGACGGAAAAGATACAATCGCGTAATCTATACGTAAGACAATAAAAGCGCGCGATCTTAGCAGCATCATCATGGTACAAATTTTATGCATCATTCAACCTACTTGTTTCTCGGCCTCGACTAGTTTGTCCAGACCAGTGGTCATCTTCTTAGCATTCGAGTCTATCTCCTTCAGTTTCTTGTTGTACACATCCTTATAGCCTCCCAAGAAAGAGAGGTACGATTTAGGAGTCACGTGGGTTGTACGTCGGAATCTAAAATGTGAATCCGTACTAAGCTAAAAAAATGACAATACGCATGCTAAGCTCCAACCAATCCCACATACAGTTTATTATCAAGTTCCAAAGATCTACTAAAAAAATAAACACCTATCCACAGATATGTATTTAGACGAAAATAGTCTTAAAATAATTTTGTGTTCATTTTTAATAAATAGCTCAACCTTTAGCAAATTATTTAAGGAGACCTTTTTTACCTTAAAAACAAATTCACCATTAGAAAAACGGGCGTACATTTTACCTCACCAAAAACATTAGGCGTTTTTTGTACTTTATAGGTTTTTGTAAAATACTGAATTTTGAGTTGGCATTCCTTCACAGGAAAACAATAGCGCTCAGATCTCATATTTGAAAAGATATAATTTGGTGGTTCGTTTTCTCTTATCAATAGAATTCGCGCACTGTCTTCATGGCTATTAACAAGTATCGATGGTAAATTTTAATTGAAATCCTTTAACTAAACACAACAATCTAATAAGCATCAGGTAGCATGCTCTATAAATTTCAACAAAATAACAATAACTTTACAAAGTCTAACACGAGCATCCGAAAGCTTGGAATATACACTAACTGACTAAGTTAATCACAAAACAGGTATCTAAGTATAGAAATTGCCGTTAGTACTTAAAACCAACAAAACAGCTCGAAATATCCCTCATCTAATAGCCCAGCAAAATTCCTTTCCGGGGTTTTGTTTACAAAGGGTGGTTTGGGGGTACGGGTGGTTTCCGGCATAATCAGGCTTTGGCTCAAGGCCAACAAATTTACTACAGTAGGTGATATTCTTAAAAAAAAACCAGCGCTTTCGGAATTTATTCCAAAAGCTATCAGTTTTCCCCTCATAAGTATTAGGAGCTTCCCCATGCGATGTCACCGCTGCCAATTCTGGTATGCAAGTAGCTTAGAGGTCCCCTGGGATAAATAAAATCCTTCTATGGTCAATCCAATCAGTTTGGCCGCCCAAAAGGGTAGTGTACCAAAATTGGGGATCCTGTAAAACTCTTATTTCGTTCTGTTAAAATAGTTGTCAGTGAAGCTATCTGAAGGTTGCAACCAGCTGCTATGCACTACCAAATACAATTTGGTATAAATTCCTGTAAAATCCACTCTGGTCGGTAATTCGCTGTAATCAATTCTAGGACTTCAATTGCTTAGCAATGATTTTTCCCATGCTCTTGTTCAGCATCAAGGAATCTGGGATTCTTTACTTTATATCTTACGAAAGATGGAAAAAGATGGCTTAATTTCTTTACAGCGACTTGATATAGTTCTTCTCATGGTAACAGTTTAATGGTGACAATGTGCATGATTCCAGTCATCATGATAACAATACGTATGATAACAGTGTAAACCAGGGCCGCTTACATCGACTCAAAGTTTAACTTGCGCATTGTGTAAGATATTTTTTGAAGCTACCACTTTTATCGTCAAAGATATTACACGTCATAAGATCGAAGCAAACATATTATCACTGACAAACCATCAGTTGTTCAATTTTCTGAAAAGACTTCAAGAATTTTTCATATGATTTAGCCCAACTAAACCCGTCCCCATACAAGCAAACACGTCTATTAGTTTCTGATATTTCGTCTTCTTGTTACTCTGAGACTTCTTCTAGAATGTTCCAGAACAACTGAACCCACCTGTGGAAGTACTCAGTGCACAGAATGGCCACTGCATCATGCAGAGATCCCATGAATTCTATCAACTCGTTCTTCACATTCAGTTCACACTTGATATCATAGTCCTGGATGAAGTGCCTGGACACTGCGACTAGGGCATCTCTGGGCCACCTCTGGAACCAGTCGATTGTACATCCAGATATCAGTCCTGGGAATTTGAGAGATCGGCTGCGGAATTTTTCGCCAACCTGGAAACCAGTGATTAGATGCACACAATGTCAATAATTAACAATTCCATTAATGATCTTATCAATGCAATTGATTATTACACCTATAAATAAAGTATATACTATATCCCTCGGATCTATTCTGTCCCCCCCAGCTTATATTTTTTTATGACCCCCAGGTGCACGTGATATTTTTTACATAGTAACGTGATATATAACAACATATAATTTGTACCTGGGGGTCATAAAAAACACGGGGGGGGGGACAGAATAGATCCTATCCCTCCACGCATAGTATAAATGTTGGTTAAGATTTGAAAACCCAGTTGCGGAATTCGGACTGCCATCGCCACCATGATATTCACTGAATAAAGGTATGTTTTTCTAAAGAGCCATTTTGAAATTCACATTTTCAAAATTGTTACTTTAATGAGATATTTGTTCATGCAAGTCCATGAAAAAGGAATTTCTCAAATCGAAACCTACAATAAATAAATCTCTAAATAAAGGTAAGAAATAAAAATTTACGGGTGAGAAGCACAAGACGACGTGAAGGTTCTTCCTGGCCCTGGAGATGAAGTATTCATAGAGGTTCTCGGGAGTGGGGGCCTTCTTAGGAAGTTCCTTCTTCATAACTGGGATGAGATCATTGCAGATTTCGTCTATCTCATCACGTGCAAACAAATTCGCCACCTGTCAATAGGACTCAAATACCACCATAATATTTTTTTCCAAAGTTTATTTATCAAACTTTCCTTAAACCAAATTTGAGACAACACAGACGGGATATTTCGCAAGATAGTTTTGTGGAAGTATCGTGCAAGATAAACGTTCTTTAGCGCTACGGGAAAATATTTCCTTTGAGAAAACATTGCACATGTGTTTTGATTGAAGGATGAAAGCATACCTTAGTCGGAAACAAAAGTGTAGTGAATTATGCAAAAGAATAGGCTGAATAGTTTAAATTGAACTTCGCTAGGGCAAAAAATTAATTACAATAGTGTAACTTTTTAAACAGAAGTTCTGGAAAACTGGAGTAACAAGTTTTTTGTGAATGATAACCAACGAGAACATTAAGCTCAATAGTGATTGTTCTATTTTTTTCTTTTCTACATGCAGAAAACACAAAGCCTTTAAAAAACCTTCAAATAAATCATTTTACTCTCAGAAACTTTTAGAAACCTGTTGCTTAAAACGCTTCATTTCGTAGAAACACATCAAAGGTTTTCTCAAATAGTTAATGTTATTGACCGATCAGATAAAACGTAAGCAATTGTTGTCGGTCCAATTAACTTCACACAACTGCCGTGGGGCGTGAGGTGCGGGCTGTTTGGCTTAGAAAAGTTACGGGAAGATAGCTTCACTGAACAGGGGGAAGAGGCAGAAAAACTTCCGCCTCTTCGGCAGTTTCGGTGAAACGTAAACTAAGAAAATGTGAAAAACAACGTTCATTCTGCTAATTTAGGCTACTTCCAAACTGTATGCTTACAAATTGAAAATTCGCCACATAGGGCGACAAATATGCGAAATGTGGCAATTTCAAAACAAATAATTTCAAACTTCAGATTTATTGAGCTTATTTTTGTTTCATAATTTACTCGTTGTTTGATTAATAATTAATAATTATTATACAATTATTGTTTGAGTCATATCCAACTAGCATTAAAAATGTTAACGGCAAACTCAACATAATGAACAGCAGATGCTTGAAAATACGTGTTTGTCATATTGACGCTGAGAAAAGGACAATGGTCTCATTTGATTGAAAGATCAAACTGATACGTCACGGATGAAGTCTCGAAAGCGGAATGAAATAGAGACAATTTCCAAAAATTTAGCTCGGATTTTGAAAAATGTACAGGCACCGACCGTGATGTTTTAAAAGTTCATTAAATAGAGATTTCATATTGACTCCTTTGTGTTTTAAAAACAATCATATCAATGCTCTTGAAATTTTTTGTTGATTTTAGGCTTGTCGAGATAACCAGCCGGATACAGTATAATTTATTACAAATCATTCTAACTGATTTTGTTCGATTATGCGGAATTTGGTTTTCAATTGTATGTCTTCTTATGATATATATCTTTATATCAAAAATCGAACAGTTTTGCAAAATGTAAGCAAATCAATCAGTTTCTCTTTTGATTTTTACAGTAACTACCAATTAGTTAATTGTTTTATGAGTTCAATGCAAGCTGATGCTCATTAAAACAGACAGCTTGTTTGAAATTGCGCAAATTGAATGAAAAGTTTAAGCCGACTTAATATGCTGGAAAAAATGTTTTTAATCTCCGTAATGCAGAGAGTTTGTTTCTTTCGTAGTGCAACTCGGGATACCAGTATAGTGGTGCTAGGAAATTGGCTGACAGGGAGTTTGATCGACAAGAAAAAAGCGAGAAATTTAGACGACAGTTTCATCATTATTGGTCAAAATATACACATTGGTCGTCGATAAATTTGTAGTTCGTTTGACCATTATCTTTGGTGTTCGATCGGGTGGCTATCTACTAGTCCTCTCCGTGGCCACCCCCCGGCTGGGGGAGGGCGAGGTGGGTACAACCATGGATAGACCTTCCTTACGCTATTTGATACGAACTGTGCTGTTTATTTGCCCGCATGTGAAATAACGTTTCAAATTGGCCAATCAGAGCTTTAGAATTAATCTACTACAACATTTTACGTTAATTTTCGACTATATTTCTCATTTTTGGTTGTCATCTTATGTGGTGAACAAACTTTTGCCTCAAAGAAATCCTTATAATCAAATGTTTTTGAAAGTAAATAATCGCAAGAAACCGATTTATATCTTTTATAATCTATAAGATGAGGTCCGAAATGACCCATCAATTATTAACCTAAGGTTGAACTTAGAATGAATTTTAAGATCATAATGATAAAAAATTATAGATACTAGTTCGAAACTAATTCTCTTGCTTTTTATTGTTGAAACCCCTTCTACGTCTCTGCTTGAGACTACCTAATATATTTCATTTTTGTAAAAAAATTTTTTTAATTCTCAAATTTTGTGTAATTTTATCATTGCTCAATTCAGATTTGTGTAACATTTTTAAACTTTTTTCAAACAGGTTTTGGTTTGATTAGTCTGAAACGATATGATATGATTTTGAATAAGATTATGATTTTGAATAAGCGCAGAATTAACTGTACAAAGAAAGAGTAAAAATAATTGTTTATTGACCTTATGCCTTCAATAACGCGAGTCAACATGTTTACATCGCATCATTATAAAGTTCCACCCCAAAATGCGGACTGGAACAATAATGTGTTGTCTACACTCGGTTAGCATTTCTGAAATCTGAAATCGCAGATTGTCAATCTTTGGATTCAACTCACCTCCCCCGAGGAGAGAATATTGTTGAAGTACTCCAAGAATGCCTCGTCTTTGATCTCCTGGTCTGTGAACATGAACGACAGACCTTGGCCTTGAGCCCCTCCTGTCTTCCGGTACTGTGTCTTCAGATCCTCCATCAAATTAGTAACGTTGTACGCTCTGAACAAAATATTGAGGTCAATCACTGCGTGATATGATTCAGCATTGAGTTGAGAAAGTTGGATAAAAGTGTGAAAAAATACGTTAAATTTGTTAATTTCATCCTTTTAAAGAATTTCCTAAACATGCCAATTAGGGAAACTAAAAAAACTATAGTTAACCACAGCAGTACATTTTTACAGGAAAAAAGAAATGGTCGTTAAATATCTGGCAGGGAGAAAATTGTACCGATTCTATCCCCCTTGTTGTATTTTAGCCCCTTATAACCCTCTGTATTATAGAAAATTAGCAATTTTTGAACTACCCTTACCACTGTTCACAAAATCAGTTATGTCTTTGAATCGGTTCTTACGATATTTTTGATTAAGTTCGAGTAATATGGTTTTAGGCCAATTGAAAGCTCAAATCTTGGAAATGGGCTACGTTTATCCGTGATACGAGTGAAA
>NW_027452322.1:0-25000 GCF_964194025.1 Convolutriloba macropyga
ACCTATCAACCTATTAAGAACCCATAAGAAGCTCGAGTGAACAACATCTTAAAACGAAAGCACATTCTCAGAAAGTGCAAGGTTTGCAAGCTAGTCTAACAGTTCTTACTAACCTGACACCTTATCAGTTAACTGTTTTTCTTTCTGCGTTAGTTCTGATATAATTTCTAAAAGTGCAATGTATTTAAAAACATGACTAATATATGAACTAAAAAAAGCGGCAAAAGGAATTATTGGATTATTTTTGCGCTACAGAAATAATTTTGCTGCAGAATATAAGAGTGCAAAAGACAAAACTCTAGGTTTCTTAACAATTATTTTAGGTTACATTAAAATTTCGACGTATAATTTGCAGTGGCAGTGGAATTTTCAGTACAATTTGATATAATCAGCCCCTTGAACACTTTTAAAAAGTGCGATTTACCCAAACGTTTTTTTCCCATAAAAGTCTGAAATCTTCATACTGATTTTAGAGACATATTTTTTACTTCCGAATCCTGCTTGAAGGTGGTAAAATGAATTTGTGACAAAAATAATAAATTATTAAAGAAACGGTGCATGTGAGTTGCAGGTGGATAAAAAATGGTCATCTGGGTCTCAAAAATGAGGAGCAATCAAAAAGCAATGAGGAAAGTAATTCAAGGTTTTATTGTAGGGATGTAGTTGGTGATATTGTGTTGCGGTTTTTCAATTTATAATTGTTTTACTGTGCTACTTACGTAATTTTTCAGGCTGTGGCTGACCTCTTTCAATGTCTTGAATTGCTAAAATTTTCTAAACCTCGTATATAAGAGAATTTGTCAGATTATGTCCATTTCAGAGGAGTACTACGCTAACCGTTAAGAAATAGCCGCTGAACTTTTCACTGATTGGAAAGATATTTGTTTTTACTTTTAATAGGAACTTTAGTTGTGTTAGTGATGAATTTCAATCAGAATCACTTTATTGATGAACAAAAACTGTTTTCATTGAAAAAATTATTAAGATTATCACCTGCTAGGTTTTCCGAAAGAGCCTTATCTCATAATCTACCTAATTTTTTGTCTTATAATACTAAAAAACGGGACCCGTGAAAGAATCTAGCCTGAAGGGTAGTTAATTACAGTAAACCAAGAACATGCTAAGATACAGGAACTACGCTGCAACGGCTTCTTCATCAACTAAATTAAACAAAACCATTCTCATTTTTTCGATTTCTGACTCGATAGGTTTTTTAGTAGTTTTACGAAAAAAGAATTAAATCAAAGGTTTGAAAAGATAAAATCTTTTCTAGGTCAATTATTGGCAGTATTTTTGCATACATCAGTTCTCATTTTCAGTGAAATGAGATGAGCAATAGTTAATAGACATTCTAAAGACCTGTCTCTAAACCTGAATTAACTCGTATAAATATTCTCTTGATTGTTGTTTAAAAAAACATAAGATCAAAGCAACTATTTCAAAACTTACATTCTTTTTCAACTGCAAGACAGTTTGTTATGCTTCCAAGTGCTGGTACGCAACGTATTTTTCTTTTATGAAACAAGGAAAATCTTTTTACACTAAAACTATACAGTTGAACTCTTTAAACTGATTCTAGTGACATAGTTTGTATTTCCAAATCCTTTTTGACGGTTGTAAAATCAATTTGTGACAAAAAATAATAAATTATCAAGAAGACTGTGCATGTGATTTTCAGATGATTGAGAAAATGGTTATCTGGAGTCTCAAAAACGGGCAGCAATCAACGAGCAATGAGGAAAGTAATTTAAAATTTTTTTAGGGATGTAGTTGGTGACATTGTATGTGGCAGTTTTTTAAACTTTTATTGTTATACTGTACTTCGTGGTTTAGTTTTCACGCTCTGGGAGATTTTTTTAATGTCTTGAATTGCTCAAATTTTCTAAATCTCATATATAAGAGAATTTGTCATATTTTTTTCATTTCAGAGGAGTTTTTGCGCTAATAGAAAAAAGATAGCCGCTGAATTTTTCACTGTTTGGAGAGATATCAAATTGTAACGGCAGCTCTCCTATCAAAAACAAGGAAAACTTTACACCGCCCAGTTCGTTTTAGCGGTTTCAAATCTGTCCGGATATTGTGTTTTTGCAGTTAACTTTTGTTAACTGTATTATCCTCTAAACTATAGCTTACCGCTGCATTATTTGTTGCTCAAATACTCTTGATAACTAACTGCGTTACTGAATAACAATTTGTTTCTCTCAGAGTAACAAAATAATTCAATTTGAAACAATCAATTTTTTTGTCGAGTTTTTGTTAAAAACTCAACATATAATTCGAAATTGTAAAATTGGCTCCAAACAAATTGGTCATTCTGTACAATCACTAATATGATCTCAAGAGAAAAGACACGATAACTAGTAATTTACCGCTCAAGAAAGTGTGCTTTAAAACGCACTGTATGTCAGTTAAAAAAACCAAAATTGCAAATTTCAACTGATTTTTGGTAGTTTTTCAACCTCTATTTATACCGCCGTACATGTCATAATTGCATCTCTGATTGGCTGTAGATCGCTATGTCAAAAAATTCTCTGAATAGACTGAGTTTGGTGTTCGGGATACCTTATACTGTGCCCCGTATTCTCTGAATTGGCATGAAAATCGCAAAATTCTTCGAATCTGACTTACCAAGTAAAGTATCTCATGCTCCGTTTGAGCTAAATTTGTGTGATAATGAACACTTGAATACGTGGCAATAATAGAATAGTTCGAATTTCAGTTTCAGGTTAACTTCATGTCTGACAATTGCGTACTTATAACAGTTGCTAATTATAAATGTTGAACAAATTGAACAAATCCATTTGGCTCCGATAGAGTGCAGCATTAAATTCCGCTCTTCATGCTATTCTAGCATTAATGCTTGAAAAAACCTTGAAGCGTTATTCAATTTGGTTTTTGAATTAGTAAGCTCAACCGCCACATCGCCGGCCCTGTTTTCCATCGCGAAAACATCGTTTCCAGATTGTACGGGAGCTAGATTCACTACTGGTCTCTTATACACTCCGTCGTTCGTTCGAACTCTTGCTGATCGAATCACACCGTCAGACCCATCGTCTTCGTAACTCGACCGCGATTGCAATATCCCCGCTGATCGCATTCTACGATTAACCAAACGAGATCGCTTTTTTTGAAGGTTTCGTTCGCCGTAGATCGCCACTTTTGCCGGTTATTAAGAGTCGGCAGATACTCTTCACGAAATCTATCCCATAAGACATTTGCTGTAGGCTTGAGATTATCGGAAGGGCTTTCGATGATCCACATTTTCTTCTGTGCATGGTAGATAGGGCAAACGTTCTTGTTGCCAAGCAGGTAGTGATTGGGGGGTCAATGTTTCTAAGTCATTAACATCTGGACTGACTGGAGTCAAAGGTCTTGCGTTCAATATCTGCTCAACAATACACATCGTAGGTACAAGAACGTCCTCGGTGACTGATCTCGTCCCCAACACTGCGTACATTGCTTTCTTGCAACTTCTCACCAACCGCTCCCATACTCCTCCATAGTGCGGTGCCGCGGGCGAGTTGAACTTCCATCTAATTCCTCGTTGAACTAGATGTTCTTCGATCCTTTCTTCGTTCCATGCCGCAACGTACTCTGAAAACTCTCTTTTAGCTCCAAGAAAGTTTGTCCCGTTGTCACTGCTGATTGTAATTGGTTCGCCACTTCGTGCAACGAATCCCATTATTGCATTGAGACAGCTGTCTGTGTCCAATTTGGGTAAAACTTCTATATGCACCGCTCTCATAGTTAGACAAGAGAACAGACAACACCATCGCTTTTTGTTTCTTTGCCCAATCTTCACAATTAAATGGCTAAGGTAGCCAACTCCAACATCTGTAAGGGCTGTTGAAGTTATTAACCGCTCTTCGGGTAGATCTGCCATTTCTGGTGCTACCGTTTGTGCTATGCCTTTTCTGCAGGTAACCCACTTGTACTTGATTGATCATAAGGGGTTTCTTATGCCTAGGATTCACATCCGCTGTTGAACTGTGTTTCTTACATGCTCAGTGCCCTCGTGTTAATTGTCCTTGTGCTCGTTTTGCAAGAATAATTTAACCGCAGGATGTTTCAAATGTAGCAATATTGGATGCTTTCCATTGAAGTCTAATTGACTTTTGCCTCTTCTGCTTTTGGCTCGAATAAGTCCTTCTTCATCTAGGAAGGGTGAGAATTGTAGGTTGCTGCCGCCTTTTGGAATTTCCTTTTCAGCTTTCAGGAATGTCATCTGTTCACCAAACTGTTCTCTCTGTAGTAAATTGCAGATTGTTGCTTTTGTCTTTTTTCTTTCTTTCTTGCTGGTTACAAGTCTTGCTGGTTTGTGTTTGCTCAATGCTCGCTGTTTGCATGCCACTGTGTTGACTAGTCTGTTAAAATTACTGAATCGTTCCCACTGTATAACAGTTTTCTTCTCTTCAGCCTGTATCATGAATATTGATGGGGATATATTCTCTTCATCTGAGGCAAAGATTATGTTCACTTGCTCAGGCCACTCACTTTCTGGTCGCTTCAACCCGGCCGGCCCAGTGAGCCACTCACTTCTCTTGAGTTCCTCGATGTTAATTGCTCTGGTGCCAAAGTCCGCTGTGTTGTTGATATCGCTCACATGTTTCCACTGTGAAACATTAGTTGTATCTAGTATCTCAGCGACCCGATTGGCCACAAACACTTGTTGTTTGCGATGGGAACTGTGTAGCCACTTCGTAACTCTAGTTGAGTCTGACAAAAATCTGCAACTATTTTTTTTTCATTTCATGTTCCTTGAATATCTGTTCCTTCAACCTCACTGCCTTGATTGCCGCTTGCAATTCCAATCGGGGTATTGAAAGGTGCCTCTCCGCATTTTTCGATGTTAAATGCTAATTCAGCTGAGTATTCTTTCAGTTCTGAACGTTGATATGCCACTGCACACATCGTGTCTTCAGATGTGTCAGCAAACACGTGAAGTTCGGTTTCATCCCTCTCTCAATTGAAGTATCTTCTATCGATGCTTGCTTCAGCCACTATTGGAAGCTGTTGTTTCCGTCTCAGTAAGTCATCTTCTTCGCCAGGCTCCACTTGTTGTCCCAATGTTGGCCATTCTTAGTCCAGATGCCTTTCAAAAGTCGTCTCATGTGAACACTGAACGGAGCAAACAATCCGATTTGGTCGAATACTGAGGATACCAATGACAAAAATTTTCTCTTGGTCATAGATGCTTCAACGTCCTTGTTGACTCCTCTGTACACTTGAAGGCTATCATCAGTAACGGTCCATTGCAGTCCTAGCACTGAGGGTCCCTCCGTTTTGGGTTCCACTTCGACTTGTTTCGTGTTGCAGATTGACTTCAAGTCTTCTGGGATTGCTTCGGTAACTGCATCCTTGTTGCTTATCCGCTTCTACTTTTCAAATCCATGTTGTGAGAGAAGAGGTTGTAGTTGATTTAAGACTTCAATTGCTTCCTCCGGGGTTTCTACTGATTTGATGAAAGCGTCCATGTATTTCTAGAAGTAGAAGTTGTTTTGTATTTCTTCTGTTGCTATTGTATACTCTTCTTCGCTGTCCAGTCCCACTCAATAGAGAGCATAGTTTGCACAAGTCGGAGAACTCTTACCTCCGAATACGGGAAGCTGACATTCGTTTATCTGAACAGGTTCATTAGTCCTTGGGCGCCTTAAGAACCTCAAGCAACTTCTATCCTGTTCGGGAACTTGCACTTGTAGAAAAACCGATTCGATGTCAGCTCTTAGGGCTATTGGTCCTTCACGGAATCTGAACATTGTTCCAATCAACCCATGTAGCAGATCAGGTTAAGCTAGTAGCTTATCATTTAGGCATACTTCTTTGTAATTTGATGCAGCACTCCAAACAAGTCTTACTTTGCCAGGCTTGTTCTGGTTTAGCACTGGATGGTTTGGCAAATACAATCCTTTCCCGAAGGTGCTTTTCTTTTTGGACTCGTCCAATATTTTTACGAATTTTTTTTCTACATATGTATCTATTGACTGTTGATACAAACTTTTCAAGAACCTTCGCTTTGGAATCTTTGCTACTAGTTGTTCGATATGTTTGGCTCCCGTTCACTCCACAGCATTTCCACTTCGTACCGCTCGCCTGTGAATTTCATCATACTCTCTAGCATCTTTTTTGCCTGCAGATCTTCTTTGACTGACTGACAACGTTGAATTTGGAAGCATAGGTTTCTATGTCCCACCAGGTTTGGATATTCTCAGCCACTTCCACATCTTCTGTGAAGATGAAATGACAAACATTTTGTCCTCTTTTGCCCGTCATGGGTCCACTGATTACCCATCCTAGCTCTGTTAGAACGGTGAAAGGTTCACTTCGTGTTCCTATCTTGTAGTCCAATGGGCGTTGTAGCTCATAAGCATCTTGACCAAGGATGATGCCAACTTCCATTCAAGTTGAAGCTTTAGTTGGGTAGAACACTCAAGTAATTGAAGCTTTGCTTCAGCTTGCTGTAGTTGTAGTTTGTATTTCCAAAGGATATTGACGGGTGTGCAAGCGCTTCAATTGAAAGCACTTTTGAATGCAGTCCCTTTATTTTGAGAGAGACATTTTCTGTCTTCAGATCCTTTGTCCTGTGTAGGCCAGCTATGTTGAGCGTCACATCGGTGCCTTGGGCTCGTAACTTCTCTTGCACACTTTGATCGATGAATGAAACCGTTGATCCACTATCGAGGAAACCATATGTGTTCGGCCTGTTGCCACTGCTATGTTTTGAGACAGGAACTATCAGAAGAAAGTCTGTATTTTCGTTACTCCGATTGATTGTTGCTGCGCTTACGTTGACTGCGTGATTGCCCTCATCCGTTTGGTTTTCTGAGTGTAGCAATCGGTTGTGCTTCTTGATGCATCCATTGATACCTCCGCGCTGACTTTACAATCTTTGATTGCGTGACTTTTGCCTAGACGTCCGTAACATAAGCGTTGCTTCCTCACTGCAGCGTACCGATCATTCATACTCATGGGCAGTGATCGCTTTGCTTTTGCTTCGTTTCCTTTAAGTTCGAAAATGCACTGAAGATAGATGTTTTTGAGAACCGTTTGTCTCTATTTGTGCTTCTCGGGTCCTCTTCTCTTCGCTCTCCCTTGAAAGCTGAAAACCCTTTGTGCACGAATGCCATCCTAGATAGCCATTTTTCAAACATAATCAGATCAGGCCAATCATCATCTCTATCATCAACAGAGAACCACCACTTCTCTTTGAGAACTTGAAACTTTTTATCTTTTGCCATAAAAAGTGTCGAGCTTTATTGCAGAATACCAATCTGCTTGTACTCTTTGAGCACATTCACAAAGTTTGAAACAATAACCGAGAAACTGTTGCTCCATTTTGCACTCTTTTATCAACTGGGTTGTCCTTTGGGCAGTTGTTGTTGATTGTGCTGTCGTTCACTGCTTGAGTTGTATTGATTGGCTCTGCATTCATTGCTGGTTGCGTGCCTTTGCTTATATATGCAAGCCAAAGATAGTCCAAGCTTGCTTTTCACTTCCTTGCTTCTTTCGGATGTTCTTCAACAAAATTAGCTAGATAGGGCAGAAGCTTGTTTCGACGCTGCAGTTGCTTGGATATTTCTTCTTCTAGAAGGTGAACCTTCTGTTGGTAGAGGACCTTTAGTTTGTTGAGTTGATCTGAGTTGAGATGATCTGTTGACAAAAATTGTTTTGTAGCCAATCCCTGTTTTAGTGTTAACTTCTTCCAATAAATCTCGGAAATTCTTGTCGTACCTTTGAGCTGTTGATTGAGGCTCCTTTCTGCGGGTTGTGCTTGTATTGCCTTGTTGCTATTTGCTTTGGCTTTGCTTATTTCTTTTAAGCCAGGTCAATTCTTCAACTTCTTTTGTGAATTGCATTTGCTTCTTTCGCTCTGCCTCACTGGAATTGCGCGGTTGATTTGCTTGATTCTCTTTGGATGGTGCCTTCGACGATCTCTTCATCAGAGTAGACAGCAGTTTGCCTTCAATTGTCCGGGCCGGTGGACCAAATGTAACGGCTGCTCCCTATCAAATTCAAGGAAAACTTTACAATGCCCAGTTCGTTTCAGCGGTTTCAAATCTGCCCAGATATTGTGTTTTTGCAGTTAACTTTTGTGGACCGTATTATCTGCTATACTATATCTTAGCGTTGCGTTACTATGCTAGGCTTCGTTAAAACCAATAAAGGCAACTGACTATGTGCTTTGCACAGAGTTTTTCTTACTTAGAACTTTGTTCCCCAGAAAGAAAGTTTTGAGAATATCAAAGTTAATTCTCTTTTCACAAGCCAAATTTAGGTTAAAACTGTGCAATCACTAATATGACCTACAGAAACCAGTGACAATAACAAGTAATTTACTGCTCAAGAAAGTATGCTTCAACCCGCACTGTATGTCAGTTTAATATAACCAAAATTGCAAATTTCAACTGATTTTTGGTAGTTCTTCAAGCTCTATTTATACTGCCGTACATGTCAAAGTGGCATCTCTGATTGGTTGTGGAGCACTAATCACTATGTCGTAACATTCTCTGAATACACTGAGTTTGGGGCTCGGGATACCTTATACGGTGCCCCGCACTCTCTGAATTGGTGTGAAAATCGCAAAATTCATCGAATCTGGCTTACCAGGTTTGGTATATTTTGCTCTGTTTGAGCTAAATTTGTGTGATTGTGAACGCCTGAATACGTTGCAAAAATAAAGCAGTTCGAATTTGAGTTTCAGTTTAACTTCATGCGTGACGATTGTGTACTAGTATTTGTAACTAAATATAAATGTTGAACAAAGTGAACAAATCCATATGACTTCGATAGAGTGTAGCAAAAAATTCACGCTCTTTATGCTATTCTAGCTTTAATGCTTGAAAAGGCCTTGAAGCGCTATTCAATTTGGTTTTTGAGTTAGAAAGCTCAGCCGCCATAAAATTGGTTGTATTAGTGATGAATTTCAATCAGAATCACTTTATTGACGAGCAAAAACTTTTTTCCTCACCAAAAAAATCATGATTATCACCTGCTAGGATTTTGGAAAGAACCTCATCTCATAATCATTCTAAACTTTTGTTTTACGATTCTAAGAAACCAGAACGGTGAAAGATTGTCGCCTAAAATTATTTAACTACAGCAACCCAAGAACATGCAAAGAAAAGGAAACTACGCTGCAACGGCTGCTTCATCAACTCAATTAAACAATGCCGTTATTGTTTTTTCTAATTTTGACCTAATAGGTTTTTTTTACTCATTTTAATAAAAAAATAAATCAAAAGGTAAATAGGTGTAATTTTTTCTAGGTGAACTATAGGCAGCATTTTTGCAGACATCAGTTCCCACCTTCCGTGAGATGAGACAAGCCACAGATAATAGATATTCTAAAGACCTGTCTCTAAATCTAAATTAGCTTGTATAATCATTCTCTTGATTGTCGTTTAAATAGAAACATAAGTACAAAGCAACTGTTTCAAAAACTACTATCGTTTTCAAGACATTTTTTTATGCTTACGATTGCTCGTACGCAAAATATAATTTTTGATGAAACGATGTTAATCTTCGGAATTTTTTCTAGAACTGTACTGCTGAATAGTTATATTACTTTTAAAATGTATAAAATTTGAACATCTAACATCTCCCACGCAAGCAAAGATGGCGCTCAATTTACATATGCATTTGTCTGCTCCAGAATGGTTCCAGATAATCAAGTAGCAACAATAAAATAGAAGAACTTAAAAACGGTCGTTTTAGTAAATTCGCCAAAATTTTTAAATTTTTTAGTGAGTTTGACTCTACTAAGCAAGTGGTACGAAATCTCGCTCAGATATAGAAGCGCAAAATAAAATAGATTTAGTATATTTTCTAATAGTTCGGTTGACATGATGACATTTTCTTGTTGCCATCAAAAAACTTTCCCAATTTTTTTTTTAATTTTTCAGAGTTAGGAAGAACAATTTTTGTTGTGATATCATAGGGTAATGGAAAAACAGCTGCTTGAGATTTACAATTTTCCTTCATTTTTGAAAAGTTCCAACCAATCGGAAGCAAGCTGTTTTTTAGGAAAAAATCTGAATCTCCCCTGTAGTCGGAGATTGAGCTTTTTACCTCAAAAAATGAGGGAGATTCATCTAGGAAAAAGTACAAAATTTATAATTTAATTCTACATCTAGAGGTTAGTAATTTTTTTAAAAGATGGAACCTAGCATCAATATGTAACATTTGGGCGACCCAAAAATTGCAAATTTTTATATTTACCAAACGTTTATAAATTTCAAACTCTTAAAGATATCCCAATCCTCAACACAGGACAAAAAAAGCGGTTTGATCGATTGAGTGGAGTCGAAGAGAAGTAGAATGACAACTTTGTTGTTCTTGAGCAGTTGTACGCCTAAATATTATTAGAATTTGCTCAGGAGCCAACATCTCAGGATGACAAGAGTTCTACATCATTACACTTCATACCATATATATATCACACGAAATCAAAGTACAAGAATTTTACAGCATAGAACAAAAATGAATTACAAAACCTTTCATTAAGTTTACAAGGGCTTTTGAAAAAATGTCAAATTATATTTCTTTTGCTTTTTCAAATTATGTTTTACCAAAATATTTTAATAAAAACAACAAAAACAACAACAATAATAATAATAATAATAATATTTATAATAATAATAAAAATAATAATAATAATAATAATAATAATAATAATAATAATAATAATAATGATAATAATAATAATAATAATAATAATAATAATAATAATAACAATAATAATAATAATAATAATAATAATAATAATAATAATAATAATAATAATAATAATAATAATAATAATAATAATAATAATAATAATACCCAAGTTGAGGTCCAGACCCAAATTTTTGTCTGATCAGACGTTCCAGAGGGAAATTCACCCTGAACAGACTTTCCAGATCCAAATTACCTCTGATCAGACTTTCCAGACACAAAAGGTCTCTCACCAGACTTCTCAGACCGAAGGTGTTCTTATCAGACCATCTTCAGACCATGGTCCAGACTCAAATTCAAACCATTGCCCAGACCTTAATCAGACTATGATCAGACCCAGTTGCGCTCGAAGCATTTATGGTCAGACCCAGTTGCGCTTGCAGCCATTTATGATCAGACTCAAGTGCACTCGAAATGGTCTGATCAGAGAAAGATTTTACTTGTGAAAAATCTCACATGAGAAAATTCATCTAAAGAAAAATCAATTATAAATGTTTTGCTAAAGAAAACGAAACCCAACAGCTGAGAACAAGTTTTATTTAGTGTACCGATTAGTTTATAATTCTGACTCAATGAATGAGTTAAAACAGCTTTTCATAAGAAACGTCGTGGTCTCCAGTTGATCAAAATTTCTTTTGAAGGGGACCGGCCTGAACCATCTGCTGGACTCTTTTTCTGATCAGAGCTATCGGACTTTAGATGAGTCTCTGATCAGAACGCTGCTTTATGGCTGCCTCTTGGCAGAGCCAACATCTGCCAGTAAAAAAACAAATAAAAATGAAAAAAGAATGCACTCGAATTGGTCCCTCATCAGACCCAATTGCGTTCAAAAACATTTCTGATCAGGCCCAAGTGCGCTCGATTCCACCTATGATCAGACTTTTCATACCAAATCGACCTCTGACCAGACCATCTCATGACCATCGTTCAGACTGTAGTGCGCTCGAACTGGTCAGATCCAGTTGCGCTTGCAGCCATTTATGATCAGACTGAAGTGCGCTCGAAACCGGTTCTGATCAGACTCAAGTGCATTCAAAATAGTGAAATCAGAAAAAGATTTTACTTGTGAAAAAATCTCCCATGTGAAAATTCATCTAAGGAAAAATCAATCATAAACGTTTTGCTAAAGAAAACGAAACCCAGCTGCTGAGAACAAATTTTGTTTAGTGTACCGATTAGCTTATAATTCTGACTCAATGGATGAGTAAAGACAGCTTTCCATAAGAAACGTCGTGGTCTCCAGTTGATCAAAATTTCTTTTGAAGGGGACCGGCCTGAGCTATCTGCTGGACTCTTTTTCTGATCAGAGCTATCGGACTTTAGATGAGTCTGTGATCAGAGCGCTGCTTTATGGCTGCCTCTTGGCAGAACCAACATCTGCCAGTAAAAAAACAAAAAAAAAATGAAAAAAAGAATGCGCTCGAAACGGTCCCTGATCAGACCCAATTGCGTTCAAAAACATTTCTGATCAGGCCCAAGTGCGGTCGAAGAGGTTATGATCAGGCCCAATTGTTTTCGAAGTCGCCTCTGATCAGACAAAAGTGCGCTCGAAGAGGTTATGATCAGACACAATTGCGCTCGAAGTCGCCTCTGATCAGGCCCAAGTGCGCTCGATTCCGCCTATGATCAGACTTTCCATACCAAATCGGAATCTGATCAGACCATCTCCTGACCATGGTCTAGACTGTAGTGCGCTCGAACTTCCTTCCAGACCCTTTAATTTCAGTCTGAGAACACACGGGTGTAAGCTCGACTGGGACTAATCATAAACCAATTTGGGTCTGGACCTCAACCTGTGTAATAAAAATAATAATAATAATAATAATAATAAACATACTAATAATAATAATAATAATAATAATAATAATAATAATAATAATAATAATAATAATAATAATAATAATAATAATAATAATAATAATAATACTAATAATAATAATAATAGTAATAATAATAATAATTATAATAATAATAATAATAATAATAATAATAATAATAATAATAATAATAATAATAATAATAATAATAATAATAATAATAATAATAATAATAATAATAATAATAATAATAATAATAATAATAATAATAATAATAATAATAATAATAATAATAATAATAATAGTAATAATAATAATGATAATAATATTAATAATAATAATAATAATAATAATAATAATAATAATAATAACAATAATAATAACAGTAATAATAATAATAATAAAAATAATAATAATAATAGTAATAATAATGATAATAATAATAACAATAATAATAATAATAATAATAATAATAATAATAATAATAATAATAATAATAATAATAATAATAATAATAGCAATAATAATAGTAATAATAATAATAATAATAATAATAATAATAATAATAATAATAATAATAATAATAATAATAATAATAATAATAATAATAATAATAATAATAATAATAATAATAATAATAATAACAATAATAATAACAGTAATAATAATAATAATAATAAAAATAATAATAAAGATAAAAATATTATCAAAAATAATAGTAATAGTGATAATAATAATATTAATAAAAAATAAGAAAAGCAACGTCAAAAAGGCAGTAAATTTTACAGATAAAAAAATTAAAAGTGCATTTTCTCATAGTGATTTCTGTATGTGTAGTATATCGTATGCTATTACTGTTGAAAATTTTGCTTTGTCTGTCGCCAAGGTGTGACAAAATGAACGAAACAATTTTCAAATTTTTGCTGAAAATTTTCAGTTGTTGTGGTCAAGTTTTGCTTTTGTTGCCGACCAGATAGGCATATTTTTTAATCCTGATCACAATGTGTTTTGTTCAAATCAACTCAATGTTCAACAACTGATTATCATCGTTTCCGAGATAAAATAGGCTAGTTTTGCGTTTTTGACATTTTTATGGACATTTTTTTGTAACTTTTAGAGATAATTTTTAATGGATCCTTCTAAAGAATGTGAGATATGCTGTGATCACACTAAAACCTGATAACGGGCTCTAGCAGCCAAAGAAACAAACAAAGACCCTAAAACGCTTAGATTAATGCGCGAAAGGGGGCACAAAAAGGGGCTGGAGTTTCTATCATTGGGCTCAGCTCGATAGAAAATTTGTTCAAGAAACAATTCAAAATTAAAATTTGCACGTGTTTGGAACAAACTTTTTGTTTGGATGTGTATCTTGCAAGACCTTGCAAATCTCTTGCAATATAAGCGTCTGGATCTTGCATCTCAAGATAAGCGCCATTTGCAGATCTTGCACGAGATAAGCGTCGGACATGGACTAGGGAATGCGGACTCAGAAGGAAATTAATTTTAAAAAATAGTTCAGAATATGTATTTCATTGCAGATCTTTGATATTGACATACGCTTTTGTGGGGAAAATGGTATTAAAACTTACTTATCAGGACTGCAGTGAGGCGTACAGAGACCTTCGTAAGATGGTGGACGAGAGTGAGAAACAGACTCTGAGGAAGATCAGAGCAGCTCACAAGTACAAGAAGGATGAGTTGAACTCAGAAATGGCAATCTACGAGGGACACCTCAAGGAGAACCAACAGGCACTTGACAAGGTACAGCAAAAGTTTGAAAAAAAAAAGATTTCAAAACGATCAACCACAGTAAGTCATGGGAGTATAACGTTCAGTTATAAGAAGTTTTATTCGAAAATGGAAGCTTCCAATTACAGTTAGAAAAGAAACGTCAAAAACAAGTCATTAAACAAAAGGTAATAACAAAAATGATTTAAACGGCACGAAAGAGTTCCGACATACATAAAAAGAGCAGGATTCGAGAGTTCCCCAGTCAACAACGAATGGTTATCTTGCAAGATCTTGCAAGATTCTGGCAAAATCTTGCAAGACGATACATCAAAATTGATGGGAAGCAATGTTCGAGTCTCATTTCGATCTTGTTCGATCAGGTTCCATTTATTTGCATATTTGCAAGATGAATGGTTATCTTGCAAGATTCTTGCAAGACAAAGGGTTATCTTGCAAGATCTTGCAAGATAACCCTTTGTCTTGCAAGAATCTTGCAAGATAACCATTCATCTTGCAAATATGCAAATAAATGAAACCTGATCGAACAAGATCGAAATGAGACGCGAACATTGCTTCCCATCAATTTTTTTCACATTGTGATACATAATTACAACCAAAATAGCATCAACTTTGTTTTCTTCCGCTCAAACTAAAAATTGAATCAATTTAGAAAAAGAAAGTAAATTGTTTTCCATAGTAGCAAAACAATAAATTTGAAGCTCGAATTAATGTAAATAAATGAGAGTAACCAGTATTAATACCAACGGCTGTAATAAAATACAGATATCTGGTATAAATTTTGTTTCAAATGATCTCTGAAAACTCATTCCACTATATTTTGGTAATAGTTTGCGCTAAATGAAAGATAATGCGTCTAAAACAGCCAATGATAGCAGAGCTCGACCGGAACGAACTTGCGAGAATCTTGCAAGATAACCATTCTTCTTGCAAGATCTTGCAAGATAGCCATCGTCTTGCAAGATCTTTCAAAATAACCATTTTCTTGCAAGATCGTACAAGATAACCATTTTTTGCAAGAATCTTGGAAGATCTTGCAAGATAACCATCTGGTCTTGACTAGGGTTGTTCTAATTCAGAGATTAAATAATTGATTTATAAATATCTAGAATGTAAAAATAACCATCGGGTGATTGCTCAAACTCCACTTAATAGGGAGGAATATAAGCTCAAAGAGAAGAACCTGAATTTCTCAATGATAATAAATTATTAATTAACTCTTTGAGAATTAATTAGTTAATTACTCAAAGATAGTTAACAAGATAATTACTGGCGTTGGTCAATTTCATAATTTTTTCCTTCCTATTGTTAGGAATTCTATAATCTCTCTGTCAACTACGACTCATATCTCTAAAAAACTTTAAAAGCAGTTTTTCATTAAAGACTCTTTGTTTTGACTGTCACAATTTTTGTTGTTTATCATAAAAACAACAAAATTACCAAAAAACCTTACAGCCAATAAAAATCATTTTCATTAACCTCCAGTTTTCATTTTTTAACAAGTTTTACTTTTGAACAAATTAGACATCCAAAAAAAACGATCACTCTTATTAAACAAATTTTTGACAGAAATTTGGTTCAATTCCTTTTCATTCCTCGACTTTAAGTATTTTCGGCCACTTTAAAAATGACATTCTCAATCATATTTCAAAAAACTGTCACTTGGATTGATAGCTCCGCAAATTCAATCCATTGCCGAAATCTTGTGTTGTTCATGTCTTATTAAGATAAATTCAAATGGTATTAATTGTTGCGTCCGTTAAAACGCCTAAATTACGTGATGCGCATAAAAAACCACAGAATTTTTTTATTATATTTTGTTCTGGTTTCTAATTTTCTTTTAATTTTCAGATAAATGAATTTATTCACTGTGTTGTATACGATTGGTGAAAAAAAGATGATTTAATAGATTTAAGGTTGCGGAAAAAGAATTAATCCAATAAAAAGTTTAAGAGAAAAAAGTTTAATCCAATAATTGGATTTAAGAGAAAACACGACGAAAAATAAAAACAATACACAATTTTTCGCCAATATTATTTGGAAAAAAACTTCAATGGATAAAATTTAACCAGAGGTTGAAAACAATGCTCAGTTCTTTCAAACTTCATCGACAAACCACATGAAGTTTCATCTAATATTCACCAAAAAGCCAATTGCCATTCTTATTCATTAACAATGATATGCGAGTGGTAGCGCAAAAAACGACGAAAATCAATTGTAACGAGAATAAGTGACAAGGCAACACAAACAAACAAAAACTGTGAAAGTGTAAAGATACTTTTATTTCTTTTTGAAAATAACAGAATCCATAAAGAAAATTCATTAGTTATCAATTGGAAACATCAATTAGGTTTTTCGTGTTTCCAAAGAAAGGCAATTGCACCGTCATTAACTAATTTAAGTTATATAGCAAGAAAAAGAACAAAATTATTGGTACAGCTCAAAGTTCGTGGTCCTAAAAAAACTCGAAAAGTCACTAAAGGTCATAGAATCTTTTACCACCAAAGCGGTAATAGTGTCTTGTCTTGAAAAATGAAAATTTCCAATTCTGAAACTTAAACTTTCTGATTTTTTCTGCTGAAATTTATTGTGCCTGTAATTGAGTTTGTCAATTATGGAGCATTCTCATGAAATTTGTTGCCTCGAACTCAATATATAGTATGATTTAAAGTTTGAGCTATGATAGAAATTCTTCTTGTTTTGAGAAAATTATCTGTTGAAAAATTTGGTGGGTTCTCTAGATTGAATAAATCTTGATCAAAAATTTTATTTGAGATTTTTTCTGCTTTTTCTTAATAATGTTTCATTTTCAGAGCACATAGTTCCAGATAACCATTGCTTACTATTTTTACAGAATTAAAAAAAATTGCTAGAATTTTGAAAAGATACCACACGCAGTTCTAGGTACAGACTTATGAAAAGACAATGCTCGACCAAAATGTACTAAGAAAAGACCATACTCTACTCACTTGAGCTAAGAAAAGATTTTAGCTGGACTTTAAATCATTTTTCGCAAAAGACTTTAGCTGGACGCAAAATTTTACAAAAGACTTTGGCTCGACCCAAAAATGGGGCTGGACTTGAGCTCGACACAATATTTGCAAATCAAGTCGAGTTAAAGTCTTTTCATGGGTCCATCATTAGTCTTTTCATAAGTCTGCTTTTTTGCCATTAACATTTTACGTGGAATACTGCATATAAAGAGAGTCAGCATATATGCTCCTTCACCTTTTACTATTGAAAAAAACCACAAGTCCCTCAAAAACCTACATTATTATTTCAAATCAGATAGCTCGTAACTTTGGAAGGGAAAACAAACTGAATAACGCCGAAATTTTGTCATGGCTAATGGGCCTAGGACCAATACACTTAAGCTAGCAGGTTTCATTGAATCAAGTATTGTGTTAATATACTACAGCTTCAATTACTCTTTATCTTAAGATTTGACAAAAATCTTAAGGCTTTTAGCAGTTTTCCAACTGATTCTTAAGTGGGACTGCTGTGGTGCAAAGCTATTTAGTCTTGCTGCGGTTCTGCTTCTCTATGTACAGAAGCAGAAAAAAAAATTTAAAAAAAATTGATTTTTAAGAAAAAAACAGACTTATGAAAAGACTAATTATGGAACCATGAAAAGACCTTAGCTGGACTTTCTTCGTTATGAAAAGACTTTAGCTCGACCCATGAAAAGGTATTAGCTCGACTTTAACTAGGAAGCTCGTATAATTCTAGTCAATATTGCCCCCCCTACTAGACTTTTAAAGTCTTTTCATAAGTCGAGGCCTAGGCCTGGGCAGCCATGCAACAAACTCATCCAGTCACTCTTCGGGTATTAATCGTGTCTCTATAGCTTAGACTGTTCCACTCCTTATCAAAATTTATACAGGTGTCGAACGATTCCTGCCATACAATCCACTTCCCAGTTGGCAAGGTGGATGATGGAGAAGTGGCATCTCTGTGTCAGACTAGGAAGATGTACGCTGACATCATCAACAACCTCCACCAGCCAGAGGAGAGGGAGGAACCAACACGCACCGCTCTCAAGGTCAATTTATCACAACATCACTAATTTCCTACTATTTTTTCAAAGAAAATGGGGAGTATATATGCCAACCTGATTTTTTTCAGTAAATTTCACTACTTTTTTTGCATAGTAGAAAGATGAGAATGGTTCCAAATATAAGCTCTCGAAGAGTAGATTGCATATCTAGAAGAAATTTTAAAAATGATACGTCCGCAACATCATCCAACCACCCCAACCGCAAATTTGTTACTTTAATGACTTTTTTGTCCAAATTGCACTGATTTATTTCTATTTTTGGAGAAAAATATAACACATCGAAGGTTCTGATTCCAGTGACGTATTATATTTTTAACTCTAATGAGCCATGATAACCAAAATGTTGAGCCTACAAGTAATATTTTATCTATGATCATGACTTTTGTTGTTCCCACCCACTTTAGTGAAGGAAGGAACTATATAATCAAGCATTTTTTTATTTCCATTTTTTGACCGATTGATATAATCGTCGTAGATTCTAATCTTCATTAGAACATGCGTAGAACATGGAATTAACAAGATTTTTTGAATTTCCCTTTTTTACAGGGTTTTATCAAGATTTTAAGTTTTGTTATCAGTCGATCGAAATACCGCGCAACGTTCAAATTCTCCGTAACGTTCAAAGTCTCATTTGTCGTCAATTTTGCAAATAAATGTAAAAATCTGCAAAATTGACGACAAAAATATGTAAAAGTTTGCAGAATAGTTAACGGTAGTGTTATTGGTTTTAAATTTGAAGATAGAGGAGGTTTGCTGTATTGTTCGATTCAAGTTCTTTGGCTAGAACTTATGCTAATTGTTTCAAAATTCGGAGTTTTTTTCGTCAGAAATGGGATCAAATATCAAATTTAGCCCACTCTCTTTAAAATTGCTGGAAGTAGACGCCTAGAAACTGCAGTCATATTCCTTGTAAGCTGGAAAAAAGAGTGCTAGTTGTGCTCCCGCTGGATTTAAAAGTCTTCTGAAACTAAAATTTTGCCAGTTTTTTGCAAATTTAAAATCCATACTTATAAGAAATACATAGTTTATATTGGATATACAGGAAAAATTCGTTTGAAATTTTTTTGCAGCCATTTGAACAATTGAGACTTTTTTATACGCGTAGCAAGGGCTGATCTTGATATCACCATAGATCCTTACAATCGTTTTCTTAACTTTTATTGGGCCGCAGCTTTCTCTCATAATATTTCAGAATTTATAGATTTTTAGGTTAATTATTGACAAAAAATTTAAATTAGGGCTCAATTATTGACAGACACTGTTTACAAAAAAAGAGGCCCTACGAACAAATATTATGGTCTGAGACTTTTAAGATCACGGTTTTTATAGCTTTGATCAAATGTTTTTGCAAAATTTCAAGAGAAATAGGTGAACTTAGACAAGGCCTTGAGTAGATTTCTGGTGCCTATTATGATTTTGAATATATTTGTTATAAATGTCGCTGGTTTTTTGAACTTTGCCTCCATTTGATTCTATTTCTCTCAATTTCTTGCGTAGTCTCTGTAAAGAATGTAAAAACCTCATTTTCTGTGAGTTATAAGCTTTTGTCTGGGTGTCTTTTGTATCCTTTCCGATCTATCACATTATTGACATGTCCAATCGAGAGAAAGCATAGTAGGAAAAATGCACAACGTCGAAAGAATGCAAATGATTCTGTTAAACTTTTTTGTTGAATGGATACTGCCTTCATGGGCTGCGACACAGCTCTCTCTCTCTCATTAAAAATGTGTTGTTGTACGGCATATACATAATAATGATTGTCCCAAATGATCCTCCAGGACGTACAATTGAACCTGTTTAAAGATTTCAGTTCATAGCTATTTGTTTTAATGACTTCCAAATGAAATTTTAAAAAAACTTTTTCAACTGTCTCATTTTTGCTTGTTTGTTGTACCTCAATCTCAAGAAGTCACAAGAAGTCTCAACAACTTTTGATCAGTCGAACATTATATTTTCTGTCGGTTATATGTTTTGTCTGATGGCTTCGTGCAATTAATTTCATAAGAAAGTTTTTAGTTTCCGATATATTTCAATTTTTGGGCTTCTTTTGTTGTCAATTCTACGTGGTCCATTTATAAGGAAGACCCGTTAACATTCAGATCAAAAGAAAGTGATTATTTAAAGTTCTTGCAGATAACATCTTATAAATATAGCGCCTTCAACACTGTGGTGTTGTAACACTTTTTGCGAATTTCTGCCTTCAGCCTGTCTTTTTTGTTATTATGCAGTATTGCGACTTAGTTTCTCTCATGACAGGCAAAATTGGCTTCTTGAGGTGTTGCAAGTTAATTCATCTCGCTTTATTGAAGTCCGTTTTTTGTTATGAGTTTTGAAAAAAATTTTTCAAAATTTTTTTAGATTTTTGAGCTCTATCATTTCTAAAATAATTTTGTAGCTTATTCTCTGTAAAAACATGTCAATACCTGTTTCCAGTGGGCTATAAATTAGTCTTTATAATGGTTAAATTTGCAACCATTTGTTTTTCGGCTTTGTTACTACAAGACTTCACAAAAAATTTCTGATTTTGATATATCTGTTTATTTTGTAGGATTTCTGTTTTCATAGGTTTTTTGTTTTTTTTGAATTAAAACATTATAAGTAGGCCCCAGTGCCTTTAACAAAAATGCGCAAATGAATACTTTTAATATTCTTAGTAAAAATAACTTATGCTTTTGACAGCTTCATCGCCATTTTCGCGCAAACTTATATAGAATTTTTAATTTCTGCAGTTATTTGTCTTTCTTGATGTAGCCCTATGACGTACACTGGTGAATGAAAGGTGTCAATTGTTTCTTATGGAGATACATTTGAATATAATACTGATTTTAGTTACTATCTAATGACTTTCTTCTCTTCGAAAGAAATTTTTTTCAAAACTACACACCTATTTTTGAGCTTCTTCTTTTTTTCATCTTTTTGTCGACCTGTTACCAAGTCGCATTGAGGACAGGCCCCATATTTTTTTAGTGAAGCATAAATTAGTTTGTTCTATTTGGGTTTTTTGTGATGGGAGTTTGGTTTTGTTATTATTATTTTTTATAAAGACATCGATTTTTGGTAGTAAATTATTTAGTTTGATTTTTATTATTGTCTTTTCGGATTTATTCTAATCTTCCCCCACCTGTGTTCTTTGCGCGCAGTTACAAATTATATGTTTTTATATAGCACATTTCTATAAAAAATAAAAAGTGCGCTTGGGGGTCAGAGAATATATAAGCCCACAGATCTGGGGTCTACACAAAATATATCCGTCTTTTCTAGTAGTCCTATTCATAACAAGTTTCATGGGCCCTCTAACGTGGCTTTAATTTTTTTCAATTAGTGGTTTGTTGAACGATATTTAAGTTTTTGGAAGTTCTCTATCTCTTCCTTATTTGGTAGCCATTTAAGTCAAGAATGTGCGGGGCCGGAACATTATGTGCAAACGCACATTAGCGAGCCTCAATGTTGAAAGAATCAAAGGCGATACACAAGAAAGTCATGTTTTACTATCAACTTCTTTTTTACTTATAGCACTCTTCGTTGCACACGTTAACAGCCGCGTGTAAAGCAATATTTGTATTTTCAACTATTTTTTTGTGAATATTTAGGCCTTCTTTTGCCGCTTTTCGACTTTTTTTCGTTTTTGGGCTTTCTATGAGAAAAATTGATTAATTGATCTGAGATAGATTTCCTCATTTTTTGAAAAAGTTCGTTTATTTTAAGATCTCTTCTCAAATTTTTACAATTTTTGAAGTCAAATTGGAAAAGTGAAATTGGATACACCAAAACTAGAAATGAAGTCAAAGTGGATGTGAAAACGAGAGAAAGATTTTGCCTACAGTTGATAATGTTTGAAACTAATCGGCTTTCTTGATTAAAGTTCTTTGTTCACATGCGGCAATTTTACATTGATATTCGCATTTTTTTCATTTTTTGAATTGATTTTTTGTCTAATTGCTTTTTTAAACCATTTAATCTCTATTCTAGATCTACTTATTTTAGTTAACGAAAATTCTTTTAAATGCTACGATTTCGCCTGCCATACTTTTTATGTTCTGCGCAAATTATAATTTCAGCTAGTATATATTTTTTTCTTAAACAACTAAGGTAGGTCTATAGGCTGTAAAAATGAGATAAATCTTCTTTTGTTTCGTACAAAAATAGGGGATGGAAATTAAAAGCTGGATTAATCTGCAGACTATTTTGCTACATTTTTCCCATGTTGAGTCCCATCTAGATATCAAATTATATTTTCAAAAGATAGCACTTTAAAGGAACTACATGTTAAAAACATTTGTTCTTTTTACTTTCTTTTAATAAATCCTAATGTGAGTACCCCAATTTTTTGTAATGTTTAGCACAAAAAATCAAATTTTGGAAACTGATTGAAAAAATTTTTTTGCCCCACTTAATTAATTTGTAATAATTCTTAGAATACAAATTTGAGAATATTGTTTTTGACTGATTGGTTTTGTTCTAAAACCGAGCATAACAACAATAAAACGACAATTTTTAACGTTTCAAAACTAAGTTTCAAAACTAATATTTCCTTATTCAAAAATGATCATTTTTGAATAACTCAATTGTGTGAAAATCATGCAAGGAAAAAGAAAATATAGAAGTTCAAATTCAAAAATTTTCTAATTTTGACTTTCTGTAATCGAATAGGCCGACAAATTTTTATGTTTAAAATCGAGAACGTCTGGACCAGACAATTCAATTGAAAGTCCCTGAAGTTCATAAAGTCATTGAAGGCGTACTTGAAGATTTACTGATGTAAATAAAACATAGATATAATAAGACTTTGATATTCACTTTAAGGATCTCTAATTTAACTTTAAGAGACTTAGAAACCAATCAGTATAGCAAAGTATATATATATATATATATAAATATATATATATATATAAAAAGTATAAATATATATATATATATATATATATATATATATATATATATATATATATAATAACGATAAAAAAAATAATATTAATAATAATAATTAAAATAATAAAAATAATAATAATAATAACATTAATAATAATAATAATAATAATAATAATAATAATAATAATAATAATAATGATAATAATAATAATAATAATAATAATAACAAAATTAATAATAATAATAATAATAATAATAATAATAATAATAATAATAATAATAATGATAATAATAATAATAATAATAATAATAAAAATAATAATAATAATAATAAAAATAATAATAATAATAAAAATAATAATAATAATAATAGTGATAATAATAATAGTAATAAAAATAATATTATTAATAATAAAAATAATGATAATAATAATATTAATATTGAATTCAACCAAACATAGTTACAAATGGCTTGGTAGTACCCAGATTAGGGGAAAATTGAGTTTCTAGATTTAAAAACTTTCTATCCTGAACTTTCCCTCCTGTTTGTTTGTGTATGTGTGTGTGTGTGTGTGTGTGTGTGTGTGTGTTTGCTAAAACAATTCTTTTAGACTCATCAAAAATACAAAACTTTGAATTCAGCATTATTTATAGTTCAGTTTAAGTAAAGAAGTTAAGAAGTTAAAGCATTTTTTTATTAATGATTGCCTACTTTTTAATTGAATTTAAACTAGGTGCTAACTAGATTATATCAGTTCAGTGAACATAGAAGAGACCAATACTAGGATATCTTGCCAAATTTTTTATGTCTCTCGAAAAATTGAAACATTATCGCACAATCCAGAATCGGGTTGAGACCAGACAACTCAATTGAAAGTCCCTGAAGTTCATAAAGTCATTGAAGGCGTACTTGAAGATTCACTGATGTTAATAAAACATAGATATAATAAGACTTTGATATTCACTTTAAGGATCTCTAATTTAATTTTAAGAGACTTAGAAACCAATCAGTATAGCAAAGTATATATGTATGTATATATATATATATATATATATATATATATATATATATATATATATATATATATATATATATATATATATATATATAATAACAATAAAAAAAATGATATTAATAATAATAATTAAAATAATAAAAATAATAATAATAATAATATTAAAAATAATAATAATAATATTAATAAAAATAATAATAATAATAATAATAATAAAAATAAGGATAACAATATTAATAATAATAATAATAATAATAATAAAAATAAGGATAACAATATTAATAATAATAATAATAATAATAATAATAATAATAATAATAAAAATAATAATAATAATAATAATAATAATAATAATAATAATAATAATAATAATAATAATAATAATAATAATAATAATAAAGAAAGCAGTTCATAAGTTCATAAAGGCCTTTAAGGCGTACTTGAAGATTTACTGATGTTAAAAAACATAGATATAATAAAATTTTGAAATTCACTTTAAGGATCTAAATTAAATTGAAGAAACTTAGAATATATATACATATATACACACATAAATATATATATATATATATATATATATATATATATACAATAACCATAATAAATTTAATAATAATAATAATAATAATAATAATAATAATAATAATAATAATAAAAATAATAATAATAATAAAAATAATATTTTTAATAATAAAAATAAAGATAATAATAATTTTAATATTGAATTCAACTAAACATAGTTACAAATGGCTTGGTAGTACACAGATTAGGGGAAAATCGAG
>NW_027452323.1:0-27797 GCF_964194025.1 Convolutriloba macropyga
CAAGCCTAAACAATAGAACAAAATGACTTTGGCCGCATCAATTGGATATATTGTTGATTTTATAAGCATCAATTTTCTGTGTCGAGTCTGAATTTTTTCCAATTTTTTCAGGCAGTTTGCATCCAACTTTGGGTTATACCCGGGTTAAAAGCATTGTAAAGTAAAATACCACTTATACTGTTTTATTTTAGAATAATTTACTATAATGTATTATTTTATAATATATATACCAATTATTGTAATTGTTGCTTATTGGCCATATCATACATTGTACGGCCTTTTTTACATGTTTTACCCAGGTCGAGGTGTGCGGTAATTATCAGACCCATCCAGACTAAAATCGGCCATGATCACACCCATTCAGACGATAATCAGCCATGATCGGACTTTAGCGTGATCGTTTTTACCTCGTTTTTAATTTTTTGCAGGGTTTTTACAGGTTTCAAAATTTCTGCTCGTTTATAACTTCTTTCAGTAAGCAAGAACTTCCAAAGTTGGGTGATCTTTGACTTAGTTTTTAATTATGAAACAACTTTTAATAACAAAGCTTTTCTCTGGGAGTTGTAAATTAGGAGGAAAAAAGATACACAATTGACATTTGATGACTAATATATACTTAGTTAATATATACTTATATAACTTAATTAAGATACGTATTGTGGAATTAAAAAAGTAATGTAAACCAAGTTTTCCAAACTTAATATTGCTGGATATACTGTTCTGGCGAATTCAGGTGAAAAGAAAAAAAACTGCACTTTTTGGGATGGAATTGGTTGACTGTGTTGAATTTTGCTAAAAATTGCTGTTTTTTGCGGTGAAATTATTTCTCACCGCATTGATCGTTAAAAAATAAGACGTACAATAATTCACCCCATTTAATACAATCTTCAATGGTTTTTACCTAATGACATCTCAACATGAGTGATGAAAAACGAGGCAATTGAAAAATGCTTTAAGATTGATTGGTTGACCTCTTCTAGGTTGAATTTGATTGGTCCAACCCAGACGGTGGTGCTGTCATCTATATTCTGCAGCTGTCTGTAGTACATCGCACTAACACAGAACTCCAACAGGATCACACACATTGCGCACGAACACCTCAAACAAACTTCACATTCCGAAAAACAGCAGTATCTCTCCAAAAAAAGTTGCTATGCCCAGACCAAAGAAAAGATGAACTCACGAGCAAAATTTAGAGCTCGCAATTTTAAATTTTGAGCGAACGAAAATCTTGAAATAAGCACTTTCCGTCGTGCAAAAACTGGACATTACGTGCTTAGAACGTAACAAAAAGCACAATAAATTTGAAATGCGCGAAAAACTGGAGTCTGGACACTTCCAGTCCTTGAGGCCCGAACGATTTGACGTTTGAACTAAACGTTTTTTTTGGTACTTCAACGTAGCTCGTTCAGTTAAATTCTAGATTGCGAAATGATCAGAGAAAAGCACAACGTGAACAAAAATTTGGGTTGAGCTATAAATTTGTCAGCAATATGAGATAAAACAGCAACATAAATTAGATAAGATAAAACAAGAAGTTTCTGCAAGGAAAAAACTACCTCCTGCTACGTTCGGCCGATATTTTTCTTGCATCCGAAAACATAGGTAAAACAAGTTCACAAACGTTTTTTTTCAATATTAAGGGGAAATTTATTTTGGGTTATCATTGAGAGAACGTGAATTATGGTAGGCAAGCTAGCAATACTTCTCTTTAGCGCTAGTGGAAATAATTCCAAAAACATTTCCAAAAAATTTCAAAAAAATTGCAGATCATCCGATATTTTTCTAGGCAACAGGAATCTCCAAATTTCCGAATAGTGAAGAAAACTGTTTGCAAAATTAAGTGGAACGAAATCATAAGACATAGAGCTTCAAGTTTTTTCTGAAATTGCGTTGGCAGCAACTTTCGTGATTTCCAATGTTTTATTTCAAATTCAAGAGTAAAAGAATTCAAAACTGTCTATATTTTTGCCTGGATCACATTGTCAGCCTGGATCTCAAGATGTAAAAATCGGTCGGTTTCTGAAATAGTTTCAAGAATTCTGTATTTAAGCAAAAAACTGAGTGCGAACAAAAAAATTTGAGTATCCTAAATTTAAATTCAAAGCTAATGCTGAAATTGACACGTTTCTGTTTTGAAAAGAGGGTCAGAGTTTAGAAATGAAAAACGCTCATTTTTGTGGCAACTAATAAAACTAGGATATTAATTATTTTAAAATCAATAACAGCTGACATCATCAGCGAAAACAAGATAATTAACAAGATGTTTTGGAACAGAGAGATATTGATAGTTTTTCTCTAGGTCTAACTCTCTGAAAAGCTAGACCTAGAGCTATACCTTCTCTAGGCGTAGCTCTAGGTTTTGAGTTAGGAACGAACGTGACAGGCAAAGGAAATCAAAGTTCCAAGTAATTTAAAACAATTTTTGACTGAGTCTAAATAAACTACAATGGCTAAAAATTCGGGAACTTTTCCATTTTTTGCCCAGATTTTTGTGTGTGCATTATTTGCAGCTTCAACCCAACTTGCTCTAATATTCAGAAATGATTTACAATTTAATTGCATGTGTTACGTATTTGGGGAGTAGAGCAGAAGAATTCAAATATGAAGTTTAATCTGCATGGCATGTAACAGTTCTGTGTCAAAATATGCACTATCCTCAATTACGGTAGTTTTACTTGATTCTTTTCTGGCGTTTTTGTGACACATTTAGGTTTTGTATTGCTTAGTAACTAATCAATATCATCAGGTTCCTAAATTTTCATAAACATTTGAGATCTTCGAATGTTAGTTTTTTTAAAAATCATTTATTTTGCAAAGTATATATATTTTCTTTACAGTTCTTTCTTCTTCTGAGCTATGGTCTTCTGTTTCTTCTTAAAACTGAAAAGTTATAAAAAAAATTTTGCTCGAATGATCAATAGGTTTTGAGAAAATCATAAAGAAGCCAGTTTTAGATTAGATAGAGAGCAAGCGTGAAAGTGAAAGCCTAAGAATTATAAAATATAAGTAAAACATGTGATTTTATTCACATTAAAGGTTTCAATAAAACTGGGGATCATTTTCTCCAACAAATTGTTAAATAATGGAAATTTTATTTCATACGGGATTCTTACAGGATTTATATAATTTTCCATTCAAATGCTATATATCAAAGGCCGCAAAGTAGCTCAAACAATCTTAAATATGTAATTGGGCTATCCACCAGATTAGACAGAAGACAATTTGAGAGTAAGTTCCCGAAGGTTGGTGGCAAAGAAAATCAGCGCTGAATCAGTCTAGAGACATTCTGCTTTTCTGGATTGCCAGTACTTTGTTCATGTCACTATTTACACTGGCCAGTCTGATTTTTGAGTAAAATTTACTTCATGAAAAATAATATGTTCAGCTTAACTCCCGCCAACAAGGTTTGATTTATATGCGATTCGAATTTCCCCGTGGGTACTTGTAACATTTAATTTGCGTAGTAATTCGTAACCACTAAGCTGTATGGGCTTTGTGTTAATTGCCTACAAACTAACTTAATTCAAAAGAATGTGTATGCTACTGTAGAATTTTCCAGTTATAAGGTAAAAAAGTTTGGCATTATTCTGGACGGGCTTAATTTTGAGGCATGAGTAATTTTCAGACTCTACAGGATTGATTTAGTCTGGGTGAACTCTATGACATCAGTATAATTACAATTAAGAAAAACTGCACATAAAGAACCTTAAAATATTCTGGAGATGCATTGTTTCAGAAATGAATTAAGTGCTTACTCTAGAATGTGCTGGTTCAGCGCTGAAATGGTCTGAGACTCAAGTCCGGTTTTCCACTAGTTACTAAAAATTTTTGAACTATACCTTGTAATTGACAATAAGTATTGGTCCAAAAAAAATCTAATGAAACGTCCGGTAATTTTTTTGGACTCCAAATGACTTCACTCATACTTTTATGTCTGATTCTTATCTGGCTTGTATCTTCATGGCAAATGACAAAAAAGTTGCTTAGTAAGACTGTACGAAGAAAACAGAAGATTTTGGAAATTATAAGAACCTCTGGCATCGAGTGAAGTTGCTCTCAACAGGTCTCGCAAAAATGGAGTAGTAAAGATGTCCATCGTTTAACTTCTCTCTGGTGTTTGAGGCCAGCATGTAACGGAACCTGAACATATTCTCCGGTTGTGTCCTTTCTATCGTTCTGTCAATGTTTCCGTCGTCATGAACAAGCGACCACCATCTGTACGCCATGAAGAAAAACCTGAAAAATACGAGGGTTTTACTTATCAAGTCATTTTAGCGTTGAGCCCGGGCTGAAAAATAAGTGCTACAAAGAAAACACTTTTTTACAGCAACGCGTATGCATTTTCTTAGCGATGAATGCGGTGAACTTTTTTTTAGTTTTGCAGTCATAATTTATTCGAAAAATTTAGTTTTCTCAGTTTTCACCGGATTTCCTTTGAAAACTCACTCAATTCGACTAAAACTCGACTATTTTTTTTTGTTGATAACAAATTTTACCAGCGACACCGTGGCCCGATAGGGAAAAACAGTGCTGAAAATTGGATCTTAACTTTCGTTCAAGGGGCAGAAATTCCTCATGAAAAGGTTTTAAAATTAAAAGTGATTGATTTGTTTGGGTGATTACACAATCAAAATGAATAAGACTTGCCTACTTCAAGCTAGGCGTCTTGTTTTTTTTTTGTAATTGAAATTGAAATAATTAAAACAATTAAAAACTATTTTAAAATTCCGAATTGTACATGATTCTTAACGTATATAATTGGACACATACGCTTTTTATCGTGCTTACATTCTATTAAACTAAAATGAGTTCAAATTTAACCCACAAAGAAAATTTTTTTGAACCAAATGTGACCAAATTCGGCGTCCGCAAATTGTGAAATCCTTCCCTGGAAGTTAAAGGTTGCTTCGCGATTCATTAGACCCCAATTATAATGATTGATATTACCGCGACTACGGTAGCTATATTGATTGTCATCTCAAATCCCACATTCTCGAAGACACTCAATTTTTTGCGTAATCAATGCGTAATCAATGTTCAAAACGGATTTGGACAAAAAATCTATATCAGAACTGAATGAAAGACTGGTTTACGCCGCTTTATCGATTCCTCAAATTTTGGCGGAGTCTGGTCTCAGCAAAAAAGTATGTGCTGACACGTGGATTAAACATCGGACGTTTTGATCTGTTTTTAGCTTCGGTACCATTCGCTTTATCAAAACTTGTCAACAAAAATTGTCATCTTTTTACTATCTATAGTAAAAAGATGACAAATTTTTTGATAAATTTCATAAGACTATCGATAAGATGCAATCTTCGTCTTTAATCAGTCTATTTTAAGCACAAATTTGTGAGAAATGAATATCAATAAAATTGATGCTTTTCTTACTTTTGATTAAAAATTGATGCTACAGAGCAAAATAAAAATTGTTAACATAATGAAATTTCTATTCAGAAAAAACTTGTTTTTGTTTATAATTTTTTTTTCATTTTTCACGTGGGTTTTCATGGAAAGGTTACATTAGAGGAAGGTCTATTTTGTATCATTTTGTAATATATAAGGGGATGCATAATCTTACGTTTTGATTTAAAATTTTTTAAAGAATTCCAAAATAACTGTGGCTCATCCGAATAGTACTACAAGAATCCCTAAAACACACAAGAAACGGAAAAATGTTTTGTCAAAAAAATTGTTGTTGTCTAGATTTAAAATTGGTTTATCAAACATGGTTATGTCAAATTAATTATAAAATTATATTTGCAATTTTTTTATAACTCCGCCAAAGACAATCTGAGTTTGTGCAGACAGTCAGAAGTAAATTTGTTTTAAGCCATCTAAATACCACTTATATGAAACCAGTAAACCAGTATAACGTGGACTGTTTTTTAATGATCTTGCCGTCATCTGACATGTTGAATCTAAGAACACTGCAAAAGGTTTGAAATTTCTGGATCAAAATGTGATAAGTTTATAAAAGTCAAAAATCCCTAAAAAACTAAATAAGTTATATTGGCATTTAGCTGAACCCGTTTGATTCGATACTCTTGTGGCAATGTCTTCGTTAAATTAAGAGCTACTATGTTGAAAGCCATTTCAACTATATTCAAGTTCCTTTTTAACCAGCTGTTGAATAAACGAATTTGTTCAGCTTTTTGAGTTTTATCTGCTGATAAGAGAACAGTGTTCATCTTAGAATTGTTTTTAACTGTTTGGTGAACGTTAAATGATCTTGATAATAACGTTGATAAAATGCGCATGCCCTAGTTGAAACGACCGAACAAAAACGACTCAAAAGTTGTAAGAAATCGTCGGTATGTTCGGTTTCAAACGCAAGAAAGCGTCGGTATTGCCGGTTTGTGCGAACGTAAGAAAGGTTCGGTATCGTCGTTTTTGTACGCAAGAGAGATTCGGTACGTTGCCTTTAAGAATATTGTTGTCGGTATATCTGGTTTTAGAAATAAGAAATTGTCGGTGTTTTCCACAAGAAATTTTGATTTTTGGGTTTATAATGTAGTCAAACATGATGATAGCGTTTTTTTTCATGAATTTCAAACCTTTCTTAGAGAAAAATTCTGAAAGTTTGTGCAAAATTATTGAAAATTGTTCTTCAGCTTGTTCACAAAATTAATTGAATGGATAAAACTTTCGTGTAGTTTTTTTTCGAAAATGTAACATACTTGTAGAACATTAATGAGAATCGTGTTGATTAATTCGCATTCACTGTGCTATGACATATTTTCTTGTAGTTTATAAGCTAAGATTTTGACGGTTGCTTACATTTGAAATTAAACATGCGGACCGTTTCTTGTGCCGTCTACTCTACTGGACTAAACTGCTTATGAAAGCCAAAAGATAAGAGTTCATGGTATTTCTCTCATGAATACTGAATCTCTCTTACGTTTAAAAAACGACAATACCGAATCTCTTGATTTTAAATAACAACTGTACCGAATGTGTTTTACTTTTAGAAAAAAATGACGACATCGACGATTTCTTATGTTTGAAAACCGAATATTTCGCGATTAGGGTAAGGAACTTAAAAAATACTCGATATGCAATGTCTCAGAAATGTCGTTTCAACTTGGTTTCAACTCTGCCCCGTTCACTATTCAATTCATACATGCAAAGTAGTCCAGATTTCAGGAAAGCTGCGACTTCATCTTTTGCAATGAAATTCAGTGTTTTCTAATTTGTGAGGGACAGATTATTGGAGCTCGTAAAAAAGCAGTTGTCTTAGTCATGGCAGCCCTAATTGTTTTTTGTTTTTTTTTGTTTTTTGTTTTTTGCTTTCAGTTATTTTTTTCAGCAGCAGCTGTTTTTTTCAACACCTACTGTTTGAAAGTTTGAATGATTATGTTAGTTTAAAAATAGAATATATTTGGTATCAAGAGAGTAAATTTTTGGTCAATTCTAAAGACAAAAAAACCAGATATAAAGTTAAAAAGACTTGACAAGGACCCAATAAAAAAGACTTGTGCACTATTTCGAACTGGCAGAACTACTTCACCGCATTATGCGGAAAAAGTGCCACAGATAATTGTCACTTAAAAAAAAGATTTTGATGTCAGATTTTCTTCCGAATCGCTATTCTGTGAAGTCTTTGTTGAACGAGAACTCTGTGAGCTGAGAGGAAAGTGGTACTAACTTTTCTCCCGTTTGTACGTCTCGAAGTGCGACGTAGTCACAGAACCAGCTCTGTCTCGCACCCACTCCAGAGTTGTCATGCCAGAACCTCACACTTGTCAGACGACCCAGTGATCTGTGACAGAGGAAGGGTTTGCAAAGTTCATGAAGATATATAAAGTCCAGCACGCTTGATTGTTTTTATCAATCATGGTAAATATTTAAAAAAATTGAAAACGATGGAAAAGGTAAATTTTTTGCGCAAATCGTACATTTCGAGGCTTTTGCGAGCAACCATGACAAACTTTCATAAGCTAATCTATAATTGATTACTCGATTTTTTATTAGTTACATAAGAAAAGATTCGGAAATAAAAGTTTTTCAGAACCAAACTATCGATAAAATCTAGTTTGCAATTTGTTTTCTTCGTCCGCAAGCAGTAATGTAAGATTTAAGGGATCTATTCTGTTTCGGCCCCCCAGTCTTGTTTATGACCCCCAGTTGCAAATTATATGTTGTTATATAGCACGTTACTACGTAAGAAAATAGCACGTGCGCCTGGGGGTCATAAAAGATTTATGCTCACTAAGCTGGGGGGGGGGGCAAAGCAGAATAGATCCGATTTAAGTAATGTAAGATCATACAGTTAGATAAGAAGCTGCGTTTTTTTAATCTCTTTCTATATGACAGGTTGTAAATAGCTATCGCGGAAAACAGTGTCAAATACAAGTATATTTAGTCGAGCCCGCAAATGAATTTTTGGCAACGTGATGAAACGAATAAGGTGTTAGCCAATAACCTAGATTAGACCTTCTCGTTAAAATACAATCCTTGGATAAGACTTAGCCTTAAAAGACATGGTCGGGCAAAATTGTGGACAACTCAGTCGGGCAAATTCCTCAAGTTTTTGGACAACCTCGATTTTTATTCGGACTAAAAAAATCGACCTGGATTAGTTTTAGACTAGAAACTCGCTACTCGACAATGTGTTGACATGAAAAGTACCAAGCCTTCAGCGAACTAGAAATATCCCAGAATGATTAGACTTATCGGGTGGACTTTTGGACTTTTCGGATCTATTCTGTCCCTCCCCCCCAGCTTAGTGGGAATATATGTTTTATGGCCCCCAGGCGCACGTGCTATATTCTTACATAGTAACGTGCTACATAACAACAAATAATTTGTAACTGTGGGTCATAAAAACATTGGGGGGCCGAAACAGAATAGATCCGACTTTTCAATGGAAACTTTGAACAGAAAGTGACCCTAATCTAAATTAGGCCATTATCTTGCAAGATCCTGCAAGACTATGCATACTCATAACAGATGCTTTCAAGATCTTGTAAGATAAACGTCATCTGACAAGAACATTGCGATAGCGGACCCGGGTTAGTTTTAAATTAACTTCTCTGTGTCTTGGCATTTGATGCAACCCGGGTCGAGGTTTGGCGGTGAATTTTCGTGTTCGAAAAAAATGCGATGAAATGCGGCGAAAATAGATAATTGTCACCGCGCATTTCTTACATCTTTTTGGGGTGGAACCAAATGCAATGAATTTTTGTAAGAAATGCGGTGAAATGCGACGAATTATTTTTTTTCAGCGCATTCACCGTAATCGCTGCATTTCTTACAAAAAATCGCCCAAAACCTCGACCCAGGAACTAACCGAGGGGTGGATAGGAGGAACAAGTCTTTGGAGTCGCGTTTCAGAATGTGTCGATAAGGATCCTCTAACACGTGTATCCTGGATCTGCCCATCTCCCCCACAATGTAGAAGTAGATACGACTGGTGGTCCCAGCCCCCTTTATCATTCCAGTCTGCACAGCTAGTTCGTACATGTAGAAGTCAGCCGGGTCATTGTCGGGCAAGGGGGTGAAACCCAGCTGAATAAAACCAAAAAAAAACAACAGAGTCGATTGAGAAACAATTTTATGAATCTTGCATAATAATGTGAGATAATGATGCCAAAACCTTGTCAGAGATTTCGGAGTGGAATTGTTGCACAGTTTCAGCGCGTTTTAGGGCAATTCAGCGCATTATTATGTAACATTTTTGCGGTTATTTTTTGAAAATTCAGCGCATTTTAGCGCATTTCCTACTTATTTTTCGGAAAGTTTCGCGACCCGGGTTAAGTTACTTATCTTAAGTATGAGGCTTTGAATTAAGTGATTTCTAAATCCACGGATATTTATCTCTATTTCTAGTTTTTTTGTGTGTGAAAGAATATTATCCTATCAAATAATTTCAAATTATTTTATTATTTTCATCTCTCGTAAATAAACGTTCATGATCAACTCCATGTTTAGTTGGACACATATGATGTATATCAATTGCTGTTCAAGATGTTATACTTCCGTAAACTTTCGGCGTTTTTAAACTCTCAATTTGCGTGTTTTGAACAAGTGGGTCTTTCCCATTATACCCCCCCCCCCCCCCCCCCCCAGCTTAGTGGTCAGATAACCTATAGCCCCCACCCCTATCATGGTAATTATATGCCATAATGGGGGGGGGGGGTATAATTTCATGGGAAGCTATAATGGGAAAGACCAGAACAAGGGTGTGTGACTCTGCAGAAGTCACTTCTAAATTCTTATTTAACACTTCGAACCGCTACACGACTCTCATTAAACGTCAGATCTCAGTGACTTCATGCAGAGTCACTTAAGCTATACTTGAAGAATTCATTTGTGTTGACGATTCATCAATTCAAGATGGCCAAAGCCAATATTAGAAAAGTTGAAACTCTTCCCGTCAAAAAAGTGGGAACAAAACTTATCTTACTGAATTGACATTACTAGAAACGTGGTCTCTACACATAGAGTACAATTTGCAAGTAATGGATTCCCAAAGGTATTCAGTGTGCATTAGGAACTTCTGGCATTTTGAATTCGGCATTCGAAACCCTTCACCATCGTATCAAGTTTGGTATACCTTAGCGATGTCCTTTTTGTCATTTCTTCTTGACCAGAGTAGTATGAAGAAGTAAGTGAGCCACAGAAGTAGAAGAACAGTATATGGTGCGTACATATCTTCAATTTTCAGACTCATTTTTGAGAAGTCCAGACCAGGGGGTCCAGGGGCCGAAGTTTTGCCAACGAATGACGTCAGATGCATACACATACACTCTGTCATGAACTCGTTCGAAAAACTGCCCACCTAAAAGCAAAAATGGTCTGAGCAAAATTCTTTAGGGTTAGTGGAAGAGGGAGGGGTTATTAAATATGGAAGCGGTCGCGTTTTTTCGGTTTGAAGGCCCCGCTTAAACGCCACAAATTAATGGCATGCGAAGTTTATATATATGTTTTCAGAACTGCTCAGAAATAGGTAAAAAAAGCTTCAATAAAAACGCTAGAGATATTTTGTGGTAGAATTTTAACAGAAATTTGAACTATTTACCCTCAATAGTATTGAAGACATAGCTGGACATTTATTCAGTTAGGGCCGCTGAAAGGTTTGTCCCTAGTATTACTTTTAGGCGATTAAGAGACATTTTAGCCATTTTAACCATGTTTGTTAACCAGTTTTCTTGGAGGCGATTTCCAACACAAGTTTCAAAAATTCATTTTTTACCTGTGAAGCCGCGATACCACTTGTTTGCAATATTAGTTGAACATTGAGCTAATTAATGCCTCACAGGTAGGTAGGTACGATAGAACAATATATACTTTCCTTGGAACTTAAGGAAACTGTAAACTTGAAAAAACCGCATGCAAAAGTTTTGAATTTTCAGTTTTTGACGTTTTTCTTGTTAAGAGTATCGGCATTAAAACTGTTTTTCTAATCATAAAAAACTTTCAAATGTTTTTTTTAACTCTAAGGTTTATAGGATATCTACTAGAAGGAAATGTTCATATTTTCTCTCATATTTAAATTAAATTAAACATTACATTTTTTAAACTTTTTTACTACATATAAAATCAATTGATGAGAAATGAGCACATCGGATATTACGATTACGCAGATACAGTTTGAACATGTTGTCTTCAACTTTAATTGAAATATGGTGAAATTTTCTTGTTCTAAATTGCGTTGGTAAGCTCTGACAGCTTTGATCAGCGATTTTTCTAAACAATGTCAAGCGTTGAGAGTACTTTCTAAGCAGTTCCAGGTTTTTTAACTGGTATTTTCTATACAAGGCAGAAAAATTACAGATGATGATGTCGTTAAACACTGACTACTAGCTGGTTTCGTGGTGAACTATATAAATATGGAAACAGTTTTTGAGACCTTTGTCAGCACCATGTTGTTTTTTCGGTAGGTAAGTACAGGGTTCAATTTACAAAAAAATAATAACTTTTTCAAGGCGATGGGAAAAATCTTTTAGTGTTGAGCGTTTTCTCCTGGATTAGTATAGGGCATAAAATAATCATTTTTTTTCTATGAAAAGCATCTTTCAAATTCTCTTTCGATTGAGAGAATTTTTTGGGAAAAATTGTTTTGCATTGAAAAAAAACAATCATTTTTGTAAAATGGGTTCTTTTATAAAATGTATAATAAAAACGTGAAATTGTACAAAACTCATAGCCCTACATTATGTTTCAGCTATTTCTGATCACATTAAAAAAGCGTTCTTGTGATTTTCAGGTCAGTTTGTATCTTTGTTTCGTTTCTGTCATTTTTACCCGTTAATAAAGCAATTGAAATTTATTAATGAAAATTTGTGCATTATTAATGTTAGAGCAGACCAATTTTTGTACCGAACAGACCGCAGGTCAACTTATGAATGGACCGTTAGAGGATCTATAAAAAAATCAATTTGATTTCTTTCAGAATTCATAGGTACAATTTCAATAAAAACCAAAGTTGACTCATCAAAAATCACATGCAGATTTATGCAAAAAAAGATTAGTTTTAAATACGAGACCTCTGAGGTTCAAAATTCAATAAAAACAACAGGGAGACATATGTAAATACTATTTATTGTACTTTAAAAAAACTATTGAAAATTTATGAGAAAGTCATAGGTTGACTTGAAAAAACAGAGGGAAGATCTTACAAAAACTATAATTTGCTTTACAAATAACATACCCTACATAACTGGGGAAAATAGCAGGAGTAATATTATGAAAAGTTCAAAGAAAAACTTGGCCGCTGTAAACGCCATAGGCCGTCTTATGAAAAGAACATCTGTAACGGCTGCTCCCCTTGTGTTTCACAAAGAAAGATTTACACCGCCCAGTTCGTTCTGAGTGGTCACAAAATCTGTCCGGATACTTCGCTTATGCAGTTTGCTTTTGTAACTGTATATCCATTCTGCTGTACTTACCGTTGCATTAACTATTTTAGTTCGTAACTATTCGCTTATCTTGGTTTTTTCAACTATCAATTTGAATTGGATTGCTACAGATCACACAATACGGGATCTCTTTATGTATACCAGCTCAATCCGATAGAAAAAACAAATTGAAGACAAAGATATATGTCTAAGACCTGTTTGTGCAAAAATATTTAAATTTAAACTTAAGTTGGCTTTTGCTGTTTGTACTCACAAGTTGAGAATACCAGAAGTTGGGGTTGTAACAGTTGAATTTCAGCTCCAATAATTCGTTGATGCAAGACACAGTAACAGCATTTACTGCTCAAGAATAATATTTTGAATACAAGACACAGTAACAATTTACTGCTCAGGAATATTTCTAGTTCAAGACACAGTAACACGTTATTTACTGCTCAAGACAATTTGTTTTGAAATATTTTGCTGAGTTATAGTTTCATCCGTTTTCTGCGGCTGCTACGTTGAGTTCTGTGTGTTGCTTTTTGTTATTTCCCCTTTTTCTCTTTTTTATCACGTGACAAACTGTAACTAGAACTAGAACTATAGCTATAACTATTAAATGACTAGGACAACAGAAAAAGTTTTGTTTTTATTTTCCCGCCTACGCAAGCTTAGCAAGCTCAGCTCCAACATCGCCGGCCCTGTTTTCCTTCGTGAAAAAATCTTCGTCCATTGATAGCACTGGAGCGAGCTTCACTACTGGTCTCTTGTAGTATCCATCTTTCGTTCGGATTGTCGCTGATTGTATCTCTCAGTCGGAACCTTCAAGAGTTTTGGTTATTCGACCCAATTTGTAATATCCATGTTTGTCACTGTCTTCCAATAACCACACAAGATCGCCATGCTGAAGACTTCTGTCCGTTGTGGTCTACCATTTCTTTCGACTATTCAACGTTTGCAAGTACTCTTTGCGGAATCTGTGTCAGCCACATCGTGGCTGACAGTACATCTTCCGTGACTGATCGATTGCCCAGCACTGCATACATTGCCTTCTTGCAACTCCTAACCAGTCTTTCCCACACTCCTTCAAAGTGTGGTGCTGCAGGTGGTTTGAACTTGCATCTGATACCTTGTTGAATCAGATGTTCTTCAATTTGCCTCTTGTTCCATGCTGCTATATACTCTGCCAGTTCTTTTTCAGCTCCAACATAGTTTGTCCCGTTGTCGCTAATCAATTTGACCGGTTTGCCTCTTGGAGCAATGAATCGCATAATTGCGTGCAGACAACAATCAGTGTCTAGTTTCGGTACAATCTCTATATGTACCGCGCGTACAGTAAGGCATGTGAACAGACAGCACCAACGCTTCTCGTTTCTTCGACCAATCTTTACTGTGAATGGTCCGAAATAGTCTACGCCCACATTCGCGAACACTGTTGATGCGACTAATCGCTCCTCAGGTAGATCTTCCATTACTGATGCCTTTGTTTGGGCTCTTCCCTTTCGACATCTAATGCATTTGTTTTTGATCGATCTCAAAGCATTTCGTATGCCTATTATCCAGAATTTCTGCTGAACTATGTTTCTGACATGTTCAGTACCTTCGTGATAACTATTCTTATGTTCATTTCTCACGAATAATTCAGCTGCATGGTGCTTCCAATGCAACAGTATTAGATGCTTGGTTTCGAAGTTCAATTGACTTTTACCTATTCTGCCTTGAGCACGAATAAGTTCTTGCTGGTCTATGAATGGTGAAAACTGCTGGATTTTGCTGTTTTTTAGTATTTCCTTTTCAGCCTTGAGAGATTTGATCTCTTCAGAAAACTGTTATTGCTGCAGTAGCCTGAAGATGCTTGCTTGTGCACCCTCTCTTTCTTCGACACTTAGTGTTTTTGTTGCCGATTTTTGTTTTCTAAATACGCGCTGTACGTATGCCATTGTATTTACATGTTGATTGAAATTGCTGAATCGCTCCCACTGAACCATCAGCTTCTTCTCTTCAACCTTTGCTGAGAAGACTATTTGGCCGTTTTGTTCGTCTGAAGCAAATGTTGAATTCAACCATTCGGGCCATTCGTTTTCTCGTTGCTTCAACCAGGCCGGCCCAGTGAGCCATTCACTTCTCTTAAGTTCGTCAACATTGATCGCTCGTGTCTCGATATTAGCTTTATTGTTAATACCACTCACATGATTCCACTGTGAAACATTAGTTGCGTCCAAAATCTCAGCCACTCTGTTTGCAACAAACACCTGTGGGAGCTATGAATCCATTGCAGATCAGTAGTGGAGTCTGACCAAAAGTTGCAACTGTGAATCTTCGTTTCGTGTTCTTTCACTATCTGTTCTTTAAGTCTCACCGCCATCACTGTTGCTTGTAGTCCCAAGCGTGGTATGGAAAGGTGTTGCATCGGTGCGACTCTGCACTTTATAATTACAAATGCAATGTCTGCTGAGTATTCTTTGGGCTTTGAACGTAGGTATACCACTGCCACTTGTGTCTTCAGATGCGTCTGCGAACACATGAAGTTCACATTTGTCCTTGGCTGTGCTGAAGTATCTTCTATCAATGCTGGTTTTTGCTACTTCTGGAAGGCGCGTCTTCCACTTCAGAAACTCATCTTCTTCGTTAGGTTCTACTGAGTTGTCCCAATGTTGTCCATTTTTGGTCCAGATGCTCTTCAGTAGTCGTCTCATATGAACACTGAATGGTGCAAACAGTCCAATAGGATCAAACACTGAAGAAAATAGAGATAAGATCTGCCTTTGGGTGATTGGGGTCTCAACTTCTTTGCTTGTACCTCTACAAACCTGTAGACTATCATCAATAATCGTCCACTGAAGTCCAAGCACGGATGAACCTTCCTTGCTGGGTTCTATTTCGACCTGTTTTGTGTTGCTGATTGATCTTAAGTCCTCTGTTTTTGCTGCAATTGGTAACTCGTCCTCGTTATCGATGGCTACTTGCTTCAGAGCGTAGTTGGCACATGTTGGTGAACTCTTTGCTCCGAAAACATGACGTTATTACTCGTAAATTTGTATACTTTCGTTCACTGTTGGTCGCCACAGGAATCTCAAGCAGCTTTTATCCCGTTCAGGAACTTGCACTTGCAGAAACATTGATTCAATATCTGCGGTTAGGGCTATTGGCCCTTCTCGAAATCTGAATACTGTTCCAAACAATCCGTGTAGTAGATCGGGTCTGGCTAACAACTTGTCATTTAGGCATATATGTTTGTATTTTGCTGCAGCGTTGCAAACACGGCGAACTTTACCCGGTTTGTTGGGGTTTAGTACTAGGTGGTGTGGCAAATACCATTCCTTTCCGAAAGTACCTTTGACTTCCGTTTTACCAAGGATCTTCACAAATTCCTTTTCAATATCTGTATCTATTGACTGTTGATACAATTCTTTTAAATTTGGGTCTCGTTGGAATCTTCGTTTCAGTGAGTAGAGCTGACCAAGGGCCGAGCGGTAATTGTTTGGAAGATCGGGTTCTGGTTCATTCCAGAGCATGCCCACTTCGTACCGATCGCCTGTAAACTTTGTAGTGCTCTATAGAAACTTCTGAGCTTGTTGCTCTTTCTTTGATTGACTTACAACAATTATTTTGGAAGCATAAGTTTCTATGTCCCACCATTATTGGACATTTTCTGCCACTTTCACATCTTCTGTGAAGGCAAAATGACAAACATTTTGACTTTTCTTGCCTGTCTTGGGACCACTGACTACCCATCCTAATTCTGTTAAGACGGCGAAAGGCTCACTTCGTGTTCCAATCTTATATTCCAATGGAAGTTGAATTTTGCAGGCATCTTGGCGGGTGTGCAAGCGCTTCAATCGAATGCAACTTTTAATGTAGTCCCTTTATTGTGATAGGAACCTTTTCTGTCCTCAAATCTTGGGTCCCATGTATGCCAGCTATGTTCAAGGTAACGTCCGTGCCTTTGGCTTGTAGTTGATCCTTGACAATCTGATCGATGAATGATACTGTTGAACCACTATCGAGGAAACCGTAGGTATTCAACATGTTACTACCACTCTGAACCGATAGCGGAACTATTTGAAGAAAAATAGTAACTTGGTTACTCTGGTTGATTGTTGCTGCGCTTACATTAACTGCGTGACTACACTCGTTCAGTTGGTTTTCTGAGTGTAGCAGTCTGTTTTTCTTTTTGGTACATCCATTTATAACGCACGGGTGGACTTTATAATCTTTGATTGCATTCCCTTTCCCTAGACATCCATACTATAAGCGTACTTTTCTCACTGCCGCATAGCGATCGGCGGCATTCATACTCTTAAATATTGGACAGTTCCATATTTTATGAGTGCCATCCGCTAGTGGACAGTTGTTGTTTTGCATTTGCTTCCTTTCGTTCGCATTCCAACTCGCACTAATATTTGACGATTTTGAGAATCGTTTTTCCTTGTTAGCGTTTTGTCGATCATCTTCCTTTCGTTCGCTCTTGGTTGATGGCATTCCTTCATGGACAAAAGCCATTCGAGCTAACCATTTTTCAAAGAGAGTGAGATCGGGTCTATCTTCTTGACACCCGTCAACGAAGAAGAACCACTTTTCATTCAAGTTGGGGGCAGTTTTTCAATTGCCACTTGCAGTGTTGAACTTGAACACAGGTCGCCCTCATAATTGTATTGCTTTAGTACATTAACTAGGTTGCTGATTGTTATTGAGTAATTAATTATAGCCGTTGAGTCGTGCATTCGAATTGGGTGTTGTTTGCGCAATATGTTAAGCTGAGCGTCGACAATTAGATAAGGTCGCCCAAACTTCCGTCCCAGGAGTTCCAACGCTTGAGCGTAGAACTCTCCCGAATAGCTCCTTCCTGATATAGCTGACTTTGCTTTACCTGTCAACAAAGTTTTCATGTGGCTCATTTTCACTGAGTCGGGTATATCGCGATGGTGCACTGTTGCTTTGAACATAACCGACCACTCTGGCCACTCTAGGGGGTTTCCGTCGAAAGAACTCAACTTCAACTTAGGTAGCTGACTACTACTGCTTGGTTTATTGCGCTTAAACTTGTCTTGTTCCCAGGCTGCGCTGGCACGCTCACCACTTGGTGACCATGACTTAAGTACACCTTCGCTTACCCTGGGACAATTGTTGTCGATCCTGGTTTTCGCACGCTCAAAACTATAATCGTGCAAACTGGAGAATTTTTCCAAGTTATCGAGCCAATCGGAAACATCTTTGTTCTTCGGGGTTTTCCAATTGAATGGTGATCTACTTCGAATACTAGGGGCTTCACTTTCATCAAAATCTGATGCTCTTGCGTCATGAGCTTCTTTCTCGTATTCCAGTTTCAGTGCACCTTCTTCTTCAAAAAGTTGCAACTCCATTTCAAGCTCTTTCCTTTTCAATTCGAATTCAATTTTCTTCAACCTCATTTTTGCTGAAAAGTCTTTCTCTAAAGCCGCAAAATTTTCTGCCTTTTTTGCTCGATTATCAGAGTTGGCCTTTGAATCATTGTCCTTGTTTGGGTTTCCTTTTTCAACAGTTCGTTGAGAAACTCCTACAACAGACTGTGAATTCTTAGCGGCAGTTTCCTTCCGCATCACTTGTCAATTGAACAGTTTGATTCTGTTGATCCGTCATGTTTGTTTCTCCGTAGATGTACGGTAACCACTCTGCGGTCAAATATTGAAAGTATTTTTCTGTCTCGACTTTGCGTTTTAAAGAAATATCTGGGTCTCGGAGAATCTCAGCTTGCTTATTCACAATTTTTTGAACTTTGTCGTCCAATTGCAATATCTGCTGATAAAGAGTCTGGAGCTTGTTTGGTCGATCTAAATTCTTAATGAGCTCAAAACCTTCCTTTTGTTTCTCAAACCAATTGTTTCGCAAGTTGTTGATCTTTCGATTCAAAACGCTTTGACTCTGTGACGGAGTCACTTCTTGTTTACTTCGGGACTGCAGCTTGAAACTCTGCAGCGCCTTTGTTTGTTTGTTGAAATTGAGTTTTGCTTTTCAACGTTACTATTTGCTTTGCCTGATTAGCTTGGCGTTGTTGAATTGCTTATTGGGTTTTGTTCTCGTTCGTCGATGACTTTGTCACTTCGACTGTTGGGTTGGACAGCAGTTTATTCCACTGTCCGGATCGCGGACCAAATGTAACGGCTGCTCTCCTTGTGTTTCACAGAGAAATTTTACACCACCCAGTTCGTTCTGAGTGGTCACAAAATCTGTCCGGATACTTCGTTTATGCAGTTTGTTTTTGTAACTGTATATCCGTTCTGCTGTACTTACCGTTAAATTAACTATTTTAGTTCGTAACTATTCGCTGATCTTGGTTTTTTCAACTATCAATTTGAATTGGATTGCTACAGATCACACAATACGGGATCTCTTTATGTATACCAGCTCAATCCGATAGAAAAAACAAATTGAAGACAAAGATATATGTCTAAGACCTGTTTGTGCAAAAATATTTAAATTTAAACTTAAGTTGGCTTTTGCTGTTTGTACTCACAAGTTGAGAATACCAGAAGTTGGGGTTGTAACAGTTGAATTTCAGCTCCAATAATTCGTTGATGCAAGACACAGTAACAGAATTTACTGCTCAAGATTAATATTTTGAATAAAAGACACAGTAACAATTTACTGCTCAGGAATATTTCTAGTTCAAGACACAGTAACACGTTATTTACTGCTCAAGACAATTTGTTTTGCTATATTTTGCTGAGTTATACTTTCAACCGTTTTCTGCGGCTGCTACGTTGAGTTCTGTGTGTTGCTTTTTGTTATTTCCCCCCTTTTCTCTTTTTTTATCACGTGACAAACTGTAACTAGAACTAAAACTATAACTATAACTATTAATTGACGTGGACAACAGAAAGTGTTTTGTTTCTATTCTCCCGCCTACGCAAGCTTAGCGAGCTCAGCTCCAACAACATCCGTTAATTGTTAAAAAGACCAAGGATGTACTATAGTCTTTTTGATTGCACTATTTTATCACGAAAAGACAAGAGATGGATTTATAAAATGACTATAAGGACAGAAGACCCTTTATAAAATGACAAAAGACCCTTGGTGAATATGAGCAGGGTGTTTCACCGTGTAAATAAGAAAATTACATAAAAACCCGAGTCAGTAAAAATTCAATTTTATGTTTTTATTTTTAATTGAAAATTATGCTTATCTGCTTTTGAATTTTTATGAACCCATATTAACTTTATGCACCTTTTTCTCTAATAAGTACCAAATATACGCCTGTCAGCGGCCATTGTTGCTCCAATAAGTGATCGTGTTATACTATATGCACCTGGGCTATGAAAGCTATGTAGAAGTTGTTTATATCTATCTACTCGTCTATTTGAAGTATGCCTTGGCCTTTTTGCGCGGAAGAGTCAGCCTAAAACGAGTCAGCCTAAAACGATCCCGCTGGAAGAATGAGCTGCCCAGTTTTAGTTGTGCGACCTTAGACCGCTCTGATCAGACCATTTGGGTCGTATACCGGTGGCGGGGCGCGACTCAAATTACATGGTCTGGGAAACGCTTGATGGTCTGGTCACTGCTGATTTTTGCTTTCCTCGACGAGGGTCTTTTGTAATTACCCGGGTCGAGGTGTCGCCGCTAAAAATCGCTAAAAGATGTAAGATTTGCGGTGAATTTGAGTAAAAGTGTAAGATTTGCGTTCAATGCGATGAATGCGGTGAAAAAAAACTTTTAAGCGGTGAAAATTTTTTTTCAGCGCTTAAGCGGTGAAAGAAAATTTTCACCGATACAAACAGGATGCGGCGAAAAAAAAAATTGACCGCTACCAGCAGAATGTGGTGAAAAAAAATTTTTCACCGCTACCAGCAGAATGCGGTGAAAAAAAATTTTTTCACCGCTAAAATTGCAAACCTTACAAATATTCACCGCGCTAATTTCAACGCTTATCTTATATTCACAGGAAATATCAGTGAAGTAAGTGACAGATGGCGCAGTGGATTACGAAGTTGGTGACACACATGAGGTAGAGGTTAGAACCCTTGTACGGCAGTTTCTTTTTTGTAAGAACTCCAGTGAATGCGGTGAAAAAAAATTTTTCACCGCAAAATTCAACGCAATTCTTACAAAAATTCACCGCTTTCAGCGCATTCAACGCTAAAAGATGCGGGCGCTTTGGGGTGAAAAAAGTTTTTTTCACCGCTATTCACCGCTAATCTTACATTATTTTTTGTCAAAACCTCGACCCGGGTGGGGATCTACTCAGCCCCCCCCCCCCTCACCAAAAGTAATACCACGTTACCATGTGGAATATTTAGAAGTTAATGGGGGGGGGGGGGTCCGCAGCAGAATAGATTCAAATCAAGCTATATTATGAATTAATTCTATTATGAACAATGAAGAATGGAGAGACAGAGAGAGGTACGTACGACACATCTGTCAGAACTGTACTCTGCATGGCCAAAATCAGATGCATTCTGCTCTCTCATGAAGAGACAGCCTTGGCTCCACACATTGAACTCGTAGTCACCAGGGAATACCTGGAAGATATATCGGATCTCTTCCGTTTTTTGTTGCCCCCCCCCCCCCCCAGCTTAGTGGGCGCATATTATTTGCAACTGCCAGACGCACGTGCCAAATTTTCACATAATAACTTACTATGTAATAGTACGTGTTCTGTAACTGGGACTGCTTAAGGTACTGGGGGGGGGGGAGGTCACAAACGGAAAAGATCTGAAGTTTTTGCAAGTGTAGACTCTAATTAATAATAATAATAAAAAATGGTTCGTAGTGCTATTATCATAAAATAGTAGAAAAAATTAACATACATTGTAGAAATACAACCTATTACAATTTGTGACACTACAAAGTTACCGTTGAACCTATCCGGTTCGTGCCTCACTGAAGAGTTGCGCAATTTGAGTTAAAATGATGAAAAAAAATTTAAAGATGAAAACTTATCTTTTCTAGTAAAGGTTAACTATTGAAGAAGCTGTGTTTGTTGCAACCAATAATTTTTGCTCTAATGGACATTTAAGAGTCTGTCTGGCAAGTTCTGGTTACCTATTATATAAAGATCTAAAAATGTACGGCAAAATTTGGTTATGTTTGCCTCTTTTACTGTTCTCAGATCTTCAATGAAAGAATTGTTATAACACAATGCCGTTTTTAGCATCAAAAGAACTCTATATTTCAATGCACTTCTACCGAATTTTTGACTGTCAATTTATACATTCTGTCCACGATTTATCATTTTTATGATTTCATTGAGGTCCCAGTCCGCTATTATGGTTGAAAAAACTTCGCTTAGCGGTTAATTTTTCATTAGATTTACTAGTAATTTGAATATTTCAATAGCATGTAACTCTGAGTCTCTGAGGCGTTATTTACCAAATTGTGGACTCGTATTTATTCGATTGACTCGCGTTTATATATCCAGAAAATCACTTTTAAAATTCTTTTAATCATCATGTTGATTGGTTTTAAAAAATTTTCAAATATAGATCCGTAGATTAAAAATCCGTATTGTAATATAGGTTTGAAATAAATTTTAAGAATTCTTAGACGCTGTGTTCTCTTAAAATTTTAAAAACCAAGTGTAATCGGTGAAAAGAGAACAGAATTCTGAAAGGTGTTTTTGACGTAGTTAAAATCATCTTTGAGTTTCAAATTGTTGTCCAATTTTATTTCTAGGTACCTAAAAGAATTGGTTTGTTAAAATTCTGCTAGAACAATTGTTGTTTTGTGCTGCGTTAGATTGCGTCCTGTTCCAAACATCATGTGTTTTGTTTTTTTTTGTGTTATTTGTTAATTTATTTTTATGAAACCAGCTGACAACTGCGGTTATTGTGATATCGTTTCATTTCTACAATCTCAGTACTATCTTTATTGCGAACAGCTGTATCGTTTGCATAGAGTATAATCTTGTTTGATTTTTGAGATGGAAAGTCATTTAAGCAGATAATGAAAAGCAGAAGACCAAGAAATGATCATTGTGTGACTCCACATTTAACGCTTTTCCTTGCAAGTGCAATTTTTCTTATTTTAAAATGATGGAGTCGGTCTTTGAGATAATATTGAAACGTTTTCAGTATCATTCTTCGAAGTATGTAGTTTTCACTTTGTTCAGCAATAGCTCATAGTTCACTGCATCGAAAACTTTTTTAGATAAAAAATTCGTTTAGTTAAATTTTTTGGATATAAACCAATTTTGTCTGATTTCTTCAGTTAATGAAGCTATGTCGTCAATTGTACTTAACTTTGCTTCGAAAACGAATTGACTTTTTGAAAATAAGTTGTTTTTGTTCTTAAACGTGTAAATTCTGTTATATAATATTTCTTTGAACAATTTGCCAATGGCTGGAAGTATTGAGGTTGGTCTGTAGTTCTTGGGTTCGTTACAATCACTGCTTTTGAAAAAGACACAATTTTGTTTACTTTTAGGCATTGTAGAAATAATCCATGCTTTAGACACTCATTATATAATGTTTCAAGTAGTGGACTGACTGCCCGAGATAAATCTTTAAGAAAAAAATAGTTTATGTAGTGGCAGTATAAACTAAACTTTGATGGAAGCAATCGCAGTGTGTACATAATTTCGGTACGTTTTACTGGAAAACTAAAAATGATTTTTGTTTTGGTTTTGATTTCATATTTCTGCTTTGTACCGAATCTTTTTGTTAGCTCTACTCCAATTTTTGCGCAAAAAGTGTTAAACGTTTCTATGTTTTCTAATATCTGTTTATTGTGGTGAGCCGGGCAGAATCTAACCGATATTTTACTGAAGAGATTGAAGAAAATTTTTGCCCTTTGCTGCTTCTTTTTCGATCTTATCTTGGTAGAAAATGCATCAGTTTTTGTCTAACTAGGTTTCTGACAAATTTGCATTGAGCCTTGTAATCATTTTGTAGATAATTTTTATCCGGGTTTGTAAAAAAAACCTTCTTGGCAACTTTTTTTTTGCCCCAGCGCTTTCACGTGATTATCTATCCACGTATTTGTGTGCAAGTCCTAGCTGAATCTAATAATGGTAGACTTTCGTATAGGGTATTAATCAAAATCTCATGCAGTTTTCTGAAAGCCTTGTCGGGGGACCATTCACTACCATTATCAGCGATTTTTAATTTGTCCCACAAGATATTGTTTAGGTTTTCGGCAAATTTACTGTTTTCCATGTTGTTCAATTTTCTTGTAAATTTTTTGTTCCCGTTGGAAGAGTTTTTCAGAGGTTTTTCAAACGTCAGCTTTACTGTATGATGGTCTGAAATACTGGAAACAGTAGTGTGGACAGAAAAAGTGTTCGAAAAAACGCATCTAGTGTTGATTACGTGCTCGAAGTTTCGCGTGTTGGTTTGTTGCTTTCAACTATAGAGGGGTTATTTCCTGCCAGCAAAGTAACTGTTTTCCGGAAGTTTGGACTATAAACCAAAAAGTTATTGTTGAAGTCTCCACATAGTATGTGCTTAGCTTCAAGATGAATTGGCAAGGCATCTAAAAAAATCTTCTAGCCTTTAAAAATTTACAATGTTTTGTTTTTTTTTAGGTGAAAACAAGTAATAATCAGGTAATGCAGCTTATAGGTTTTGATCTTTATTGTTTGGGCCTGCAGATCGTTGTGATCGCATCTTTTCACTTCAACAAAATCCAGGTGCTCTTTTAAAATATTTATTATTAAAGTCCACATATTCGTTTTGTTGACTCTACTTACATTTATGCCTCCGATATTGGTCAATCCAAAAAAAGTCCGAAGTAAACAAAATCCCCAGGGTGATTAGAAACACATGCTTTAAGACCTAAAATAGGTTCTGCTTCACAAATGTAGCAAATTGTCCCGAAATGGGTTTATTTTATGGGGTGTGTACTAGCTTTTAGGTTTGTACAAGCTAGTAATGAAAAACAAAAATGTTATAGTAATTTTAAAGGGTGATGTTAATTTAGGTAGTTTTATCTCTATGTCCTAATTGTGCAAAAAAGACTAATTTTACAGAATTATGAACCAATATTTTTGATTCCTGGTTCTACTTTTTGATTCCTGGTTGTACCATTTTACTAACTTTGCTAGATATAACTTTTTGGTCAAAGTAGCGTGGGTCCGGGTTTGTTCTGCAGGCTCTCACTCCAATGTGGTAGGTGCCGCTATCTTTTAGTCTGTGATTTTCAATCAGGTACGTGTACTTGTCTGGATATCCGATTCCCTCGTGTCTTTCCAATTCTAAAAACATTGCCAGTAGGTTGCCGGATAATGGCCAGACTATAGACAGCTGAGACTTGTCGTAACAACGGACAAATGAAAAAAGCAACCAACAGAAACTCCAATAGTTTACCCAGGTCGATGTTTTCATTTGTCCTCGTTTATGACGCACACCATTTTTGAACGCACATAGGGAGAAAATCCCCTTTTTGCCAGTGAGAGAAATGTCGAAAAACAAATCATTAAGTTCTATATATACCTTTTAGTCAATAGGGCTCTAAGTTTGGTGAATTCCATTGAAGTTCAAGTAGATTTTTTTCTTAGAATAACTAAGTTGGAGCATGTAATATTAATTTTTTGACATCATCGCATAGCTATATAATAAAAAATAGTAGACTTAGCAATACACAAATAGTAGACGCTCAAGCAATACACAAACATTAGTTCTTTCAGTTGATTTTCTTCAATTTCAAGACAATTCATGAACGCTTGTAGAGCAGACAGTAAATCGACCAATTTTCAGCCCGCAATGAAAAACATTACAAGAGGTTTCTCAAAATAAACAATTTTGAAAATATGTACAACGGTAACTGCTCTCAGATTCATGTCCCAGGACGATTTGATCTCAGATTTTAATGGAAAGCTTGAAATTTTATTAAATGCAGAATTTGCACAATTTTTTTTTGAATGCATACCTGCTAAATTCATGTAGACTCAAATAGGAACTATTTGATCGTTTGACAATTTGGATGTTTTTGGACCTCTCCCCAAACTTATTGGATATATATATATATATATATATATATATATATATATATATATACATATATATATATATATATATATATATATATATATATATATATATATACATATAAACTTTTAGGCCACCAACCCAGACGCAAATGCTATTTATTGCATAGTAACGTGCTGGATAACACTGCGCTGGATATTGTTTATAGGGGGTATGGTAAAAACAAACCGGGCGGCAGTTTGGAACTTTGTTAATTTTAATTAAGAAATAAGGCATTCAGCGCAAATATAACAAAAAAAACAGAAAACGGCAAATTCCAGTAATAATGTTTCGTCAACATGGGTTAGCAACCATTTTAGCCGAAATTAAGCAAACTTGGATCAAAATCAATCTCAATTGTTTGAACATATTTAAAAACTTTTCGTAAAAGGTGGCAGTGTTAAACTTGCGGCAAAACTTAATAATATCCACAAAATCCAATTTTTGTAGGTAGATATTTGACTATATTTTCTTCGAATCGTTTTTGCATGCACTCAAATGCTAATCAACTACTAAATCCAATTTGATTGATATTCAATTTTGAACTGAAAAAATTCAAAGATGATATCTTTTTTGTGACACTGTTACAAACTAATGTGAAAGAGCAAAAGTGAAAACTTTTGTTATCGACATCGACAATTCTTTTGATTTCCCGGCACTGAAAGCGCTCAGCGTCTAATTGCTGTAATTAATTTAAACCATAAGCATAATTTGGATCTAATCTGTTTCGACCCCCCAGTGTTTTTCACGCCCCCAGTTACAAATTATATGTTGTTATATTAGGACGTTACTATGTAAAAAATTGCACTTGCGCCTGGGGGGGGGGGCGTAAAATAATCCCACTAAGCTGGTGGGGTGAAACAGAATGGATCCCATAATTTAGGTGACTCTGCTTAATGTCAGTGAGAACTTCTGACCTTCCCGTGTTGAGGACAACGACGAAAAAACGGCAATATTGTGTAAGAATTCGTAGTTTTTGTCGTTTTGCCGTCGTCTCCTTTGTTCTGTCGTCGTTTTCGTCTTTTTCATTAATTTCAGTAGTTTAAGTCGTCGTTTTAGTGTAAGAAACGATCGTTTCTTCGTCTTTTTTTGCCGTTTCCTACATCGTTTTTTTCAAATGTATCGTCGGTTTTTGATCGCTTTTTCGTCGTTTTTTGTCGTTTCTTACGTCGTTTTTTTTCAGAAGAAATTGTCGTTTTTTATTGTTTTTTTCGTCGTTTAATTGCTCTTGAACTGGTTTTTTCTGTATAAAATCGTTTTAGAATTTCTGTCATAAGAGACTGATAGCACAGTGGTCAGGACATCGGGTTATGTATCCGAAGTTCAATGGTTCGAATCACAGCGGGGAGCACGTTTTTTTGTCGTTTTTTGAAAAAAACGATCATTTTCTACATAAAAGTAACGACGAAATAACGAACAAACCGACGATTACCACGTAAGAGCTTTGATCGTTTCTGTCTAATGAAAACAATTAAAAAACGACGATTTCGTACAAGTGAAAAACAAAATTCCTCAACACGGGTTGCGCTTCTAGGAGCTAAACAGCTAGAATACTTTTACAGAGTCGAGTAACCTTGCTTAAAGGACGCAGCTGGTGAGTCTGAAAATGTCGAAAGTTATCATTTGGCTATGTATTCAGGAATTTCTTGCACTGCACTTTTTCGGCACTTTAAAACTTATACGTGTGTATGTTTCAAATAATGATTCATAAACCCGAACATTGTCAATTCCTTTGAGTATGAACTATAAAATGCAGATCATAGTTTAAAGGCAATGTAGTGTTAAGAAGTATAAATGAAACAAACGTCACATATTGGGAAAGTTTAAAATTGTATTAAATTTACAATGTATTGAAATATCGACAAATTAAGCGAGATGAATTATAATATTGAGAAAAATTTTTAAAATTGCTAATTCTACAATTAAATAGTTAAAGTTAGAAATATTAAGGTTTCTGGAATCATAAAAACGCACCTTGACCCAACAGAAGGCCTGTAAACAAGCCTCGAACTGTTTG
>NW_027452324.1:0-17311 GCF_964194025.1 Convolutriloba macropyga
CTCCCAAATGGCCTAACAGTGGCAGCCAATCAGAGTGCGAGAAAAGCGCTCCCAAATGGCCTAACAGTGGCAGCCAATCAGAGTGCGAGAAAAGCGCTCCCAAATGGCCTAACAGTGGCAGCCAATCAGAGTGCGAGAAAAGCGCTCCCAAATGGCCTAACAGTGGCAGCCAATCAGAGTGCGAGAAAAGCGCTCCCAAATGGCCTAACAGTGGCAGCCAATCAGAGTGCGAGAAAAGCGCTCCCAAATGGCCTAACAGTGGCAGCCAGCTAGAGCTAGCTTAAGTTAGCTTGGGTTAGCTTGAGTTAGCTTTAATTAGCTTTAATTAGCTTAAGCTAGCTTAAGTTAGCTTGGGTTAGCTTGAGTTAGCTTGAGCTAGCTTGAGTTAGCTTGAATTAGCTTGAGTTAGCTTGAATTAGCTTGAGTTAGCTTGAGTTAGCTTGAATTAGCTTGAGTTAGCTTGAGTTAGCTCGGGTTAGCTTGAGTTTGACTTCATTAACCCAAGTTAGCTTGGGTTAACTTCATTAAGTTAGCTTGAACTAGCTTGAGTTAGCTTGAGTTAGCTTGAGTTAGCTTGAGTTAGCTTGAGTTAGCTTGTCTTAGCTTTAGCTAGCTTGAGTTAGCTTGAACTAGCTTTAGCTACCTTGAGTTAGCTTGAGTTAGCTCGGGTTAGCTTGAGTTAGCTTGAGTTAGCTTGAGTTAGCTTTAGCTAGCTTGAGTTAGCTTGAGTTAGCTTGAGTTAGCTTGAGTTAGCTTGAATTAGCTTGAGTTAGCTTGAGTTAGCTTTAGCTAGCTTGGGTTAGCTTGAGCTAGCTTGAGTTAGCTCGGGTTAGCTTGAGTTAGCTTGAGTTAGCTTTAGCTAGCTTGAGTTAGCTTGAGTTAGCTTGAGTTAGCTTGAGTTAGCTTTAGCTAGCTTGAGTTAGCTTGAACTAGCTTGAGTTAGCTTGAGCTAGCTTGAGTTAGCTTGAGTTAGCTTGAGTTAGCTTTAGCTAGCTTGAGTTAGCTTGAACTAGCTTTAGTTAGCTTGAGTTAGCTTGAGTTAGCTTGAGTTAGCTTGAGTTAGCTTGTCTTAGCTTTAGCTAGCTTGAGTTAGCTTGAACTAGCTTTAGCTACCTTGAGTTAGCTTGAGTTAGCTCGGGTTAGCTTGAGTTAGCTTGAGTTAGCTTGAGTTAGCTTTAGCTAGCTTGAGTTAGCTTGAGTTAGCTTGAGTTAGCTTGAACTAGCTTGAGTTAGCTTGAGTTAGCTTGAGTTAGCTTGAGTTAGCTTGAGTTAGCTTGAGTTAGCTTGTCTTAGCTTTAGCTAGCTTGAGTTAGCTTGAACTAGCTTTAGCTACCTTGAGTTAGCTTGAGTTAGCTCGGGTTAGCTTGAGTTAGCTTGAGTTAGCTTGAGTTAGCTTTAGCTAGCTTGAGTTAGCTTGAGTTAGCTTGAGTTAGCTTGAGTTAGCTTGAATTAGCTTGAGTTAGCTTGAGTTAGCTTTAGCTAGCTTGGGTTAGCTTGAGCTAGCTTGAGTTAGCTCGGGTTAGCTTGAGTTAGCTTGAGTTAGCTTTAGCTAGCTTGAGTTAGCTTGAGTTAGCTTGAGTTAGCTTGAGTTAGCTTTAGCTAGCTTGAGTTAGCTTGAACTAGCTTGAGTTAGCTTGAGCTAGCTTGAGTTAGCTTGAGTTAGCTTGAGTTAGCTTTAGCTAGCTTGAGTTAGCTTGAACTAGCTTGAGTTAGCTTGAGTTAGCTTGAGTTAGCTTGTCTTAGCTTTAGCTAGCTTGAGCTAGCTTGAACTAGCTTTAGCTACCTTGAGTTAGCTTGAGTTAGCTCGGGTTAGCTTGAGTTAGCTTGAGTTAGCTTGAGTTAGCTTTAGCTAGCTTGAGTTAGCTTGAGTTAGCTTGAGTTAGCTTGAACTAGCTTGAGTTAGCTTGAGTTAGCTTGAGTTAGCTTGAGTTAGCTTGAGTTAGCTTGTCTTAGCTTTAGCTAGCTTGAGTTAGCTTGAACTAGCTTTAGCTACCTTGAGTTAGCTTGAGTTAGCTCGGGTTAGCTTGAGTTAGCTTGAGTTAGCTTGAGTTAGCTTTAGCTAGCTTGAGTTAGCTTGAGTTAGCTTGAGTTAGCTTGAGTTAGCTTGAATTAGCTTGAGTTAGCTTGAGTTAGCTTTAGCTAGCTTGGGTTAGCTTGAGCTAGCTTGAGTTAGCTCGGGTTAGCTTGAGTTAGCTTGAGTTAGCTTTAGCTAGCTTGAGTTAGCTTGAGTTAGCTTGAGTTAGCTTGAGTTAGCTTTAGCTAGCTTGAGTTAGCTTGAACTAGCTTGAGTTAGCTTGAGCTAGCTTGAGTTAGCTTGAGTTAGCTTGAGTTAGCTTTAGCTAGCTTGAGTTAGCTTGAACTAGCTTGAGTTAGCTTGAGCTAGCTTGAGTTAGCTTGAGTTAGCTTGAGTTAGCTTTAGCTAGCTTGAGTTAGCTTGAACTAGCTTGAGTTAGCTTGAGTTAGCTTGAGTTAGCTTGAGTTAGCTTGTCTTAGCTTTAGCTAGCTTGAGCTAGCTTGAACTAGCTTTAGCTACCTTGAGTTAGCTTGAGTTAGCTCGGGTTAGCTTGAGTTAGCTTGAGTTAGCTTGAGTTAGCTTGAGCTAGCTTGAGTTAGCTTGAGTTAGCTTGAGTTAGCTTTAGCTAGCTTGAGTTAGCTTGAACTAGCTTGAGTTAGCTTGAGCTAGCTTGAGTTAGCTTGAGTTAGCTTGAGTTAGCTTTAGCTAGCTTGAGTTAGCTTGAACTAGCTTGAGTTAGCTTGAGTTAGCTTGAGTTAGCTTGAGTTAGCTTGTCTTAGCTTTAGCTAGCTTGAGCTAGCTTGAACTAGCTTTAGCTACCTTGAGTTAGCTTGAGTTAGCTCGGGTTAGCTTGAGTTAGCTTGAGTTAGCTTGAGTTAGCTTTAGCTAGCTTGAGTTAGCTTGAGTTAGCTTGAGTTAGCTTGAACTAGCTTGAGTTAGCTTGAGTTAGCTTGAGTTAGCTTGAGTTAGCTTGAGTTAGCTTGAGTTAGCTTGTCTTAGCTTTAGCTAGCTTGAGTTAGCTTGAACTAGCTTTAGCTACCTTGAGTTAGCTTGAGTTAGCTCGGGTTAGCTTGAGTTAGCTTGAGTTAGCTTGAGTTAGCTTTAGCTAGCTTGAGTTAGCTTGAGTTAGCTTGAGTTAGCTTGAGTTAGCTTGAATTAGCTTGAGTTAGCTTGAGTTAGCTTTAGCTAGCTTGGGTTAGCTTGAGCTAGCTTGAGTTAGCTCGGGTTAGCTTGAGTTAGCTTGAGTTAGCTTTAGCTAGCTTGAGTTAGCTTGAGTTAGCTTGAGTTAGCTTGAGTTAGCTTTAGCTAGCTTGAGTTAGCTTGAACTAGCTTGAGTTAGCTTGAGCTAGCTTGAGTTAGCTTGAGTTAGCTTGAGTTAGCTTTAGCTAGCTTGAGTTAGCTTGAACTAGCTTTAGTTAGCTTGAGTTAGCTTGAGTTAGCTTGAGTTAGCTTGAGTTAGCTTGTCTTAGCTTTAGCTAGCTTGAGTTAGCTTGAACTAGCTTTAGCTACCTTGAGTTAGCTTGAGTTAGCTCGGGTTAGCTTGAGTTAGCTTGAGTTAGCTTGAGTTAGCTTTAGCTAGCTTGAGTTAGCTTGAGTTAGCTTGAGTTAGCTTGAGTTAGCTTGAGTTAGCTTGAGTTAGCTTGTCTTAGCTTTAGCTAGCTTGAGTTAGCTTGAACTAGCTTTAGCTACCTTGAGTTAGCTTGAGTTAGCTCGGGTTAGCTTGAGTTAGCTTGAGTTAGCTTGAGTTAGCTTTAGCTAGCTTGAGTTAGCTTGAGTTAGCTTGAGTTAGCTTGAGTTAGCTTGAATTAGCTTGAGTTAGCTTGAGTTAGCTTTAGCTAGCTTGGGTTAGCTTGAGCTAGCTTGAGTTAGCTCGGGTTAGCTTGAGTTAGCTTGAGTTAGCTTTAGCTAGCTTGAGTTAGCTTGAGTTAGCTTGAGTTAGCTTGAGTTAGCTTTAGCTAGCTTGAGTTAGCTTGAACTAGCTTGAGTTAGCTTGAGCTAGCTTGAGTTAGCTTGAGTTAGCTTGAGTTAGCTTTAGCTAGCTTGAGTTAGCTTGAACTAGCTTTAGTTAGCTTGAGTTAGCTTGAGTTAGCTTTAGCTAGCTTGGGTTAGCTTGAGCTAGCTTGAGTTAGCTCGGGTTAGCTTGAGTTAGCTTTAGCTAGCTTGAGTTAGCTTGAGTTAGCTTGAGTTAGCTTGAGTTAGCTTTAGCTAGCTTGAGTTAGCTTGAACTAGCTTGAGTTAGCTTGAGCTAGCTTGAGTTAGCTTGAGTTAGCTTGAGTTAGCTTTAGCTAGCTTGAGTTAGCTTGAACTAGCTTTAGTTAGCTTGAGTTAGCTTGAGTTAGCTTGAGTTAGCTTGAGTTAGCTTGTCTTAGCTTTAGCTAGCTTGAGTTAGCTTGAACTAGCTTTAGCTACCTTGAGTTAGCTTGAGTTAGCTCGGGTTAGCTTGAGTTAGCTTGAGTTAGCTTGAGTTAGCTTTAGCTAGCTTGAGTTAGCTTGAGTTAGCTTGAGTTAGCTTGAGTTAGCTTGAGTTAGCTTGAGTTAGCTTGTCTTAGCTTTAGCTAGCTTGAGTTAGCTTGAACTAGCTTTAGCTACCTTGAGTTAGCTTGAGTTAGCTCGGGTTAGCTTGAGTTAGCTTGAGTTAGCTTGAGTTAGCTTTAGCTAGCTTGAGTTAGCTTGAGTTAGCTTGAGTTAGCTTGAGTTAGCTTGAATTAGCTTGAGTTAGCTTGAGTTAGCTTTAGCTAGCTTGGGTTAGCTTGAGCTAGCTTGAGTTAGCTCGGGTTAGCTTGAGTTAGCTTGAGTTAGCTTTAGCTAGCTTGAGTTAGCTTGAGTTAGCTTGAGTTAGCTTGAGTTAGCTTTAGCTAGCTTGAGTTAGCTTGAACTAGCTTGAGTTAGCTTGAGCTAGCTTGAGTTAGCTTGAGTTAGCTTGAGTTAGCTTTAGCTAGCTTGAGTTAGCTTGAACTAGCTTGAGTTAGCTTGAGTTAGCTTGAGTTAGCTTGTCTTAGCTTTAGCTAGCTTGAGCTAGCTTGAACTAGCTTTAGCTACCTTGAGTTAGCTTGAGTTAGCTCGGGTTAGCTTGAGTTAGCTTGAGTTAGCTTGAGTTAGCTTTAGCTAGCTTGAGTTAGCTTGAGTTAGCTTGAGTTAGCTTGAACTAGCTTGAGTTAGCTTGAGTTAGCTTGAGTTAGCTTGAGTTAGCTTGAGTTAGCTTGTCTTAGCTTTAGCTAGCTTGAGTTAGCTTGAACTAGCTTTAGCTACCTTGAGTTAGCTTGAGTTAGCTCGGGTTAGCTTGAGTTAGCTTGAGTTAGCTTGAGTTAGCTTTAGCTAGCTTGAGTTAGCTTGAGTTAGCTTGAGTTAGCTTGAGTTAGCTTGAATTAGCTTGAGTTAGCTTGAGTTAGCTTTAGCTAGCTTGGGTTAGCTTGAGCTAGCTTGAGTTAGCTCGGGTTAGCTTGAGTTAGCTTGAGTTAGCTTTAGCTAGCTTGAGTTAGCTTGAGTTAGCTTGAGTTAGCTTGAGTTAGCTTTAGCTAGCTTGAGTTAGCTTGAACTAGCTTGAGTTAGCTTGAGCTAGCTTGAGTTAGCTTGAGTTAGCTTGAGTTAGCTTTAGCTAGCTTGAGTTAGCTTGAACTAGCTTGAGTTAGCTTGAGCTAGCTTGAGTTAGCTTGAGTTAGCTTGAGTTAGCTTTAGCTAGCTTGAGTTAGCTTGAACTAGCTTGAGTTAGCTTGAGTTAGCTTGAGTTAGCTTGAGTTAGCTTGTCTTAGCTTTAGCTAGCTTGAGCTAGCTTGAACTAGCTTTAGCTACCTTGAGTTAGCTTGAGTTAGCTCGGGTTAGCTTGAGTTAGCTTGAGTTAGCTTGAGTTAGCTTGAGCTAGCTTGAGTTAGCTTGAGTTAGCTTGAGTTAGCTTTAGCTAGCTTGAGTTAGCTTGAACTAGCTTGAGTTAGCTTGAGCTAGCTTGAGTTAGCTTGAGTTAGCTTGAGTTAGCTTTAGCTAGCTTGAGTTAGCTTGAACTAGCTTGAGTTAGCTTGAGTTAGCTTGAGTTAGCTTGAGTTAGCTTGTCTTAGCTTTAGCTAGCTTGAGCTAGCTTGAACTAGCTTTAGCTACCTTGAGTTAGCTTGAGTTAGCTCGGGTTAGCTTGAGTTAGCTTGAGTTAGCTTGAGTTAGCTTTAGCTAGCTTGAGTTAGCTTGAGTTAGCTTGAGTTAGCTTGAACTAGCTTGAGTTAGCTTGAGTTAGCTTGAGTTAGCTTGAGTTAGCTTGAGTTAGCTTGAGTTAGCTTGTCTTAGCTTTAGCTAGCTTGAGTTAGCTTGAACTAGCTTTAGCTACCTTGAGTTAGCTTGAGTTAGCTCGGGTTAGCTTGAGTTAGCTTGAGTTAGCTTGAGTTAGCTTTAGCTAGCTTGAGTTAGCTTGAGTTAGCTTGAGTTAGCTTGAGTTAGCTTGAATTAGCTTGAGTTAGCTTGAGTTAGCTTTAGCTAGCTTGGGTTAGCTTGAGCTAGCTTGAGTTAGCTCGGGTTAGCTTGAGTTAGCTTGAGTTAGCTTTAGCTAGCTTGAGTTAGCTTGAGTTAGCTTGAGTTAGCTTGAGTTAGCTTTAGCTAGCTTGAGTTAGCTTGAACTAGCTTGAGTTAGCTTGAGCTAGCTTGAGTTAGCTTGAGTTAGCTTGAGTTAGCTTTAGCTAGCTTGAGTTAGCTTGAACTAGCTTTAGTTAGCTTGAGTTAGCTTGAGTTAGCTTGAGTTAGCTTGAGTTAGCTTGTCTTAGCTTTAGCTAGCTTGAGTTAGCTTGAACTAGCTTTAGCTACCTTGAGTTAGCTTGAGTTAGCTCGGGTTAGCTTGAGTTAGCTTGAGTTAGCTTGAGTTAGCTTTAGCTAGCTTGAGTTAGCTTGAGTTAGCTTGAGTTAGCTTGAGTTAGCTTGAGTTAGCTTGAGTTAGCTTGTCTTAGCTTTAGCTAGCTTGAGTTAGCTTGAACTAGCTTTAGCTACCTTGAGTTAGCTTGAGTTAGCTCGGGTTAGCTTGAGTTAGCTTGAGTTAGCTTGAGTTAGCTTTAGCTAGCTTGAGTTAGCTTGAGTTAGCTTGAGTTAGCTTGAGTTAGCTTGAATTAGCTTGAGTTAGCTTGAGTTAGCTTTAGCTAGCTTGGGTTAGCTTGAGCTAGCTTGAGTTAGCTCGGGTTAGCTTGAGTTAGCTTGAGTTAGCTTTAGCTAGCTTGAGTTAGCTTGAGTTAGCTTGAGTTAGCTTGAGTTAGCTTTAGCTAGCTTGAGTTAGCTTGAACTAGCTTGAGTTAGCTTGAGCTAGCTTGAGTTAGCTTGAGTTAGCTTGAGTTAGCTTTAGCTAGCTTGAGTTAGCTTGAACTAGCTTGAGTTAGCTTGAGTTAGCTTGAGTTAGCTTGAGTTAGCTTGAGTTAGCTTGTCTTAGCTTTAGCTAGCTTGAGTTAGCTTGAACTAGCTTTAGCTACCTTGAGTTAGCTTGAGTTAGCTCGGGTTAGCTTGAGTTAGCTTGAGTTAGCTTGAGTTAGCTTTAGCTAGCTTGAGTTAGCTTGAGTTAGCTTGAGTTAGCTTGAACTAGCTTGAGTTAGCTTGAGTTAGCTTGAGTTAGCTTGAGTTAGCTTGAGTTAGCTTGTCTTAGCTTTAGCTAGCTTGAGTTAGCTTGAACTAGCTTTAGCTACCTTCAGTTAGCTTGAGTTAGCTCGGGTTAGCTTGAGTTAGCTTGAGTTAGCTTGAGTTAGCTTTAGCTAGCTTGAGTTAGCTTGAGTTAGCTTGAGTTAGCTTGAGTTAGCTTGAATTAGCTTGAGTTAGCTTGAGTTAGCTTTAGCTAGCTTGGGTTAGCTTGAGCTAGCTTGAGTTAGCTCGGGTTAGCTTGAGTTAGCTTGAGTTAGCTTTAGCTAGCTTGAGTTAGCTTGAGTTAGCTTGAGTTAGCTTGAGTTAGCTTTAGCTAGCTTGAGTTAGCTTGAGCTAGCTGAGTTAGCTTGAGTTAGCTAGCTTGAGCTTGAGCTAGCTAGCTAGCTTGAGCTTGAGCTAGCTAGCTCGCTTGAGCTTGAGCTTGAGCTAGCTAGCTTGAGCTTGAGCTAGCTAGCTAGCTTGAGCTTGAGCTTGAGCTAGCTGGCTTGAGCTTGAGCTAGCTAGCTTGAGCTTGAGCTAGCTAGCTAGCTAGCTTGAGCTTGAGCTTGAGCTAGCTAGCTAGCTTGAGCTAGCTATCTAGCTTGAGCTTGAGCTAGCTAGCTAGCTTGAGCTTGAGCTTGAGCTTGAGCTAGCTGGCTTGAGCTTGAGCTAGCTAGCTTGAGCTTGAGCTAGCTAGCTAGCTTGAGCTTGAGCTTGAGCTAGCTGGCTTGAGCTTGAGCTAGCTAGCTTGAGCTTGAGCTAGCTAGCTAGCTTGAGCTTGAGCTTGAGCTAGCTAGCTAGCTAGCTTGAGCTTGAGCTTGAGCTTGAGCTAGCTAGCTTGAGCTTGAGCTAGCTAGCTAGCTTGAGCTTGAGCTTGAGCTAGCTAGCTTGAGCTTGAGCTTGAGCTAGCTAGCTTGAGCTTGAGCTTGAGCTAGCTAGCTTGAGCTTGAGCTTGAGCTAGCTAGCTTGAGCTTGAGCTTGAGCTAGCTAGCTAGCTAGCTTGAGCTTGAGCTAGCTAGCTTGAGCTTGAGCTAGCTAGCTAGCTTGAGATTGAGCTTGAGCTAGCTGGCTTGAGCTTGAGCTAGCTAGCTTGAGCTTGAGCTAGCTAGCTTGAGCTTGAGCTAGCTAGCTAGCTTGAACTTGAGCTAGCTAGCTAGCTTGAGCTTGAGCTTGAGCTAGCTAGCTTGAGCTTGAGCTTGAGCTAGCTGGCTTGAGCTTGAGCTAGCTAGCTTGAGCTTGAGCTAGCTAGCTTGAGCTTGAGCTAGCTAGCTAGCTTGAACTTGAGCTAGCTAGCTAGCTTGAGCTTGAGCTAGCTAGCTAGCTTGAGCTTGAGCTAGCTAGCTAGCTTGAGCTTGAGCTTGAGCTAGCTAGCTTGAGCTTGAGCTTGAGCTAGCTAGCTAGCTTGAGCTTGAGCTAGCTAGCTTGAGCTTGAGCTAGCTAGCTTGAGCTTGAGCTAGCTAGCTAGCTTGAGCTTGAGCTAGCTAGCTAGCTTGAACTTGAGCTAGCTAGCTAGCTTGAGCTTGAGCTAGCTAGCTAGCTTGAGCTAGCTAGCTAGCTTGAGCTTGAGCTTGAGCTAGCTAGCTTGAGCTTGAGCTAGCTAGCTAGCTTGAGCTTGAGCTAGCTAGCTAGCTTGAGCTTGAGCTAGCTAGCTAGCTTGAGCTTGAGCTTGAGCTAGCTAGCTTGAGCTTGAGCTTGAGCTAGCTAGCTAGCTTGAGCTTGAGCTAGCTAGCTTGAGCTTGAGCTAGCTAGCTTGAGCTTGAGCTAGCTAGCAAGCTTGTGCTTGAGCTAGCTAGCTAGCTTGAGCTTGAGCTTGAGCTAGCTAGCTTGAGCTTGAGCTAGCTAGCTTGAGCTTGAGCTAGCTAGCTTGAGCTTGAGCTAGCTAGCAAGCTTGTGCTTGAGCTAGCTAGCTAGCTTGAGCTTGAGCTTGAGCTAGCTGGCTTGAGCTTGAGCTAGCTAGCTTGAGCTTGAGCTAGCTAGCTTGAGCTTGACCTAGCTAGCTAGCTTGAACTTGAGCTAGCTAGCTAGCTTGAGCTTGAGCTAGCTAGCTAGCTTGAGCTTGAGCTAGCTAGCTAGCTTGAGCTTGAGCTTGAGCTAGCTAGCTTGAGCTTGAGCTTGAGCTAGCTAGCTAGCTTGAGCTTGAGCTAGCTAGCTTGAGCTTGAGCTAGCTAGCTTGAGCTTGAGCTAGCTAGCTAGCTTGAGCTTGAGCTAGCTAGCTAGCTTGAACTTGAGCTAGCTAGCTAGCTTGAGTTTGAGCTAGCTAGCTTGAGCTTGAGCTAGCTAGCTTGAGCTTGAGCTAGCTAGCTAGCTTGAACTTGAGCTAGCTAGCTAGCTTGAGCTTGAGCTAGCTAGCTAGCTTGAGCTTGAGCTAGCTAGCTAGCTTGAGCTTGAGCTTGAGCTAGCTAGCTTGAGCTTGAGCTTGAGCTAGCTAGCTAGCTTGAGCTTGAGCTAGCTAGCTTGAGCTTGAGCTAGCTAGCTTGAGCTTGAGCTAGCTAGCTAGCTTGAGCTTGAGCTAGCTAGCTAGCTTGAACTTGAGCTAGCTAGCTAGCTTGAGCTTGAGCTAGCTAGCTTGAGCTTGAGCTAGCTAGCTAGCTTGAGCTTGAGCTTGAGCTAGCTAGCTAGCTAGCTTGAGCTTGAGCTTGAGCTTGAGCTAGCTAGCTTGAGCTTGAGCTAGCTAGCTAGCTTGAGCTTGGGCTTGAGCTAGCTAGCTTGAGCTTGAGCTTGAGCTAGCTAGCTTGAGCTTGAGCTTGAGCTAGCTAGCTTGAGCTTGAGCTTGAGCTAGCTAGCTTGAGCTTGAGCTTGAGCTAGCTAGCTAGCTAGCTTGAGCTTGAGCTAGCTAGCTTGAGCTTGAGCTAGCTAGCTAGCTTGAGCTTGAGCTTGAGCTAGCTGGCTTGAGCTTGAGCTAGCTAGCTTGAGCTTGAGCTAGCTAGCTTGAGCTTGAGCTAGCTAGCTAGCTTGAACTTGAGCTAGCTAGCTAGCTTGAGCTTGAGCTTGAGCTTGAGCTAGCTAGCTAGCTTGAGCTTGAGCTTGAGCTAGCTGGCTTGAGCTTGAGCTAGCTAGCTTGAGCTTGAGCTAGCTAGCTTGAGCTTGAGCTAGCTAGCTAGCTTGAACTTGAGCTAGCTAGCTAGCTTGAGCTTGAGCTAGCTAGCTAGCTTGAGCTTGAGCTAGCTAGCTAGCTTGAGCTTGAGCTTGAGCTAGCTAGCTTGAGCTTGAGCTTGAGCTAGCTAGCTAGCTTGAGCTTGAGCTAGCTAGCTTGAGCTTGAGCTAGATAGCTTGAGCTTGAGCTAGCTAGCTAGCTTGAGCTTGAGCTAGCTAGCTAGCTTGAACTTGAGCTAGCTAGCTAGCTTGAGCTTGAGCTAGCTAGCTAGCTTGAGCTAGCTAGCTAGCTTGAGCTTGAGCTTGAGCTAGCTAGCTTGAGCTTGAGCTAGCTAGCTAGCTTGAGCTTGAGCTAGCTAGCTAGCTTGAGCTTGAGCTAGCTAGCTAGCTTGAGCTTGAGCTTGAGCTAGCTAGCTTGAGCTTGAGCTTGAGCTAGCTAGCTAGCTTGAGCTTGAGCTAGCTAGCTTGAGCTTGAGCTAGCTAGCTTGAGCTTGAGCTAGCTAGCAAGCTTGTGCTTGAGCTAGCTAGCTAGCTTGAGCTTGAGCTTGAGCTAGCTAGCTTGAGCTTGAGCTAGCTAGCTTGAGCTTGAGCTAGCTAGCTTGAGCTTGAGCTAGCTAGCAAGCTTGTGCTTGAGCTAGCTAGCTAGCTTGAGCTTGAGCTTGAGCTAGCTGGCTTGAGCTTGAGCTAGCTAGCTTGAGCTTGAGCTAGCTAGCTTGAGCTTGAGCTAGCTAGCTAGCTTGAACTTGAGCTAGCTAGCTAGCTTGAGCTTGAGCTAGCTAGCTAGCTTGAGCTTGAGCTAGCTAGCTAGCTTGAGCTTGAGCTTGAGCTAGCTAGCTTGAGCTTGAGCTTGAGCTAGCTAGCTAGCTTGAGCTTGAGCTAGCTAGCTTGAGCTTGAGCTAGCTAGCTTGAGCTTGAGCTAGCTAGCTAGCTTGAGCTTGAGCTAGCTAGCTAGCTTGAACTTGAGCTAGCTAGCTAGCTTGAGTTTGAGCTAGCTAGCTTGAGCTTGAGCTAGCTAGCTTGAGCTTGAGCTAGCTAGCTAGCTTGAACTTGAGCTAGCTAGCTAGCTTGAGCTTGAGCTAGCTAGCTAGCTTGAGCTTGAGCTAGCTAGCTAGCTTGAGCTTGAGCTTGAGCTAGCTAGCTTGAGCTTGAGCTTGAGCTAGCTAGCTAGCTTGAGCTTGAGCTAGCTAGCTTGAGCTTGAGCTAGCTAGCTTGAGCTTGAGCTAGCTAGCTAGCTTGAGCTTGAGCTAGCTAGCTAGCTTGAACTTGAGCTAGCTAGCTAGCTTGAGCTTGAGCTAGCTAGCTAGCTTGAGCTAGCTAGCTAGCTTGAGCTTGAGCTTGAGCTTGAGCTAGCTAGCTTGAGCTTGAGCTAGCTAGCTAGCTTGAGCTTGAGCTAGCTAGCTAGCTTGAGCTTGAGCTAGCTAGCTAGCTTGAGCTTGAGCTTGAGCTAGCTAGCTTGAGCTTGAGCTAGCTAGCTAGCTTGAGCTTGAGCTAGCTAGCTAGCTTGAGCTTGAGCTTGAGCTAGCTAGCTTGAGCTTGAGCTTGAGCTAGCTAGCTAGCTTGAGCTTGAGCTAGCTAGCTTGAGCTTGAGCTAGCTAGCTTGAGCTTGAGCTAGCTAGCTAGCTTGTGCTTGAGCTAGCTAGCTAGCTTGAGCTTGAGCTTGAGCTAGCTGGCTTGAGCTTGAGCTAGCTAGCTTGAGCTTGAGCTAGCTAGCTTGAGCTTGAGCTAGCTAGCTAGCTTGAACTTGAGCTAGCTAGCTAGCTTGAGCTTGAGCTAGCTAGCTAGCTTGAGCTTGAGCTAGCTAGCTAGCTTGAGCTTGAGCTTGAGCTAGCTAGCTTGAGCTTGAGCTTGAGCTAGCTAGCTAGCTTGAGCTTGAGCTAGCTAGCTTGAGCTTGAGCTAGCTAGCTTGAGCTTGAGCTAGCTAGCTAGCTTGAGCTTGAGCTAGCTAGCTAGCTTGAACTTGAGCTAGCTAGCTAGCTTGAGCTTGAGCTAGCTAGCTAGCTTGAGCTAGCTAGCTAGCTTGAGCTTGAGCTTGAGCTAGCTAGCTTGAGCTTGAGCTAGCTAGCTAGCTTGAGCTTGAGCTAGCTAGCTAGCTTGAGCTTGAGCCAGCTAGCTAGCTTGAGCTTGAGCTTGAGCTAGCTAGCTTGAGCTTGAGCTTGAGCTAGCTAGCTAGCTTGAGCTTGAGCTAGCTAGCTTGAGCTTGAGCTAGCTAGCTTGAGCTTGAGCTAGCTAGCAAGCTTGTGCTTGAGCTAGCTAGCTAGCTTGAGCTTGAGCTTGAGCTAGCTAGCTTGAGCTTGAGCTAGCTAGCTTGAGCTTGAGCTAGCTAGCTTGAGCTTGAGCTAGCTAGCAAGCTTGTGCTTGAGCTAGCTAGCTAGCTTGAGCTTGAGCTTGAGCTAGCTGGCTTGAGCTTGAGCTAGCTAGCTTGAGCTTGAGCTAGCTAGCTTGAGCTTGAGCTAGCTAGCTAGCTTGAACTTGAGCTAGCTAGCTAGCTTGAGCTTGAGCTAGCTAGCTAGCTTGAGCTTGAGCTAGCTAGCTAGCTTGAGCTTGAGCTTGAGCTAGCTAGCTTGAGCTTGAGCTTGAGCTAGCTAGCTAGCTGGAGCTTGAGCTAGCTAGCTTGAGCTTGAGCTAGCTAGCTTGAGCTTGAGCTAGCTAGCTAGCTTGAGCTTGAGCTAGCTAGCTAGCTTGAACTTGAGCTAGCTAGCTAGCTTGAGTTTGAGCTAGCTAGCTTGAGCTTGAGCTAGCTAGCTTGAGCTTGAGCTAGCTAGCTAGCTTGAACTTGAGCTAGCTAGCTAGCTTGAGCTTGAGCTAGCTAGCTAGCTTGAGCTTGAGCTAGCTAGCTAGCTTGAGCTTGAGCTTGAGCTAGCTAGCTTGAGCTTGAGCTTGAGCTAGCTAGCTAGCTTGAGCTTGAGCTAGCTAGCTTGAGCTTGAGCTAGCTAGCTTGAGCTTGAGCTAGCTAGCTAGCTTGAGCTTGAGCTAGCTAGCTAGCTTGAACTTGAGCTAGCTAGCTAGCTTGAGCTTGAGCTAGCTAGCTAGCTTGAGCTAGCTAGCTAGCTTGAGCTTGAGCTTGAGCTTGAGCTAGCTAGCTTGAGCTTGAGCTAGCTAGCTAGCTTGAGCTTGAGCTAGCTAGCCAGCTTGAGCTTGAGCTAGCTAGCTAGCTTGAGCTTGAGCTTGAGCTAGCTAGCTTGAGCTTGAGCTTGAGCTAGCTAGCTAGCTTGAGCTTGAGCTAGCTAGCTAGCTTGAGCTTGAGCTTGAGCTAGCTAGCTTGAGCTTGAGCTTGAGCTAGCTAGCTAGCTTGAGCTTGAGCTAGCTAGCTTGAGCTTGAGCTAGCTAGCTTGAGATTGAGCTAGCTAGCTAGCTTGTGCTTGAGCTAGCTAGCTAGCTTGAGCTTGAGCTTGAGCTAGCTGGCTTGAGCTTGAGCTAGCTAGCTTGAGCTTGAGCTAGCTAGCTTGAGCTTGAGCTAGCTAGCTAGCTTGAACTTGAGCTAGCTAGCTAGCTTGAGCTTGAGCTTGAGCTAGCTAGCTAGCTTGAGCTTGAGCTAGCTAGCTAGCTTGAGCTTGAGCTTGAGCTAGCTAGCTTGAGCTTGAGCTTGAGCTAGCTAGCTAGCTTGAGCTTGAGCTAGCTAGCTTGAGCTTGAGCTAGCTAGCTTGAGCTTGAGCTAGCTAGCTAGCTTGAGCTTGAGCTAGCTAGCTAGCTTGAACTTGAGCTAGCTAGCTAGCTTGAGCTTGAGCTAGCTAGCTAGCTTGAGCTAGCTAGCTAGCTTGAGCTTGAGCTTGAGCTTGAGCTAGCTAGCTTGAGCTTGAGCTAGCTAGCTAGCTTGAGCTTGAGCTAGCTAGCTAGCTTGAGCTTGAGCTAGCTAGCTAGCTTGAGCTTGAGCTTGAGCTAGCTAGCTTGAGCTTGAGCTTGAGCTAGCTAGCTAGCTTGAGCTTGAGCTAGCTAGCTTGAGCTTGAGCTAGCTAGCTTGAGCTTGAGCTAGCTAGCTAGCTTGAGCTTGAGCTAGCTAGCTAGCTTGAGCTTGAGCTAGCTGGCTTGAGCTTGAGCTAGATAGCTTGAGCTTGAGCTAGCTAGCTAGCTTGAGCTAGCTAGCTAGAGCTCGACCTATGAAAAGCTGCGCAAACACTTATTCTATAATAATTGCGAAAATTAAAAATTTCACAAGTGAAAAGCTGCATAAACAGTAATTCTATGTGTGGGGCATTATTAGGGGGAGGTGTCTTGTCAAAATATGGCTGGACTAAAGACCTCAACCCAGATAGGGTGGAAGGCCCTATGATCGGTCTGTTACTAATCGGTGACCGATAAAGACCTGACCAAGGCCTGTAGTAAGCTTGGTTAGGCATTACAGGAGATAACACTAAGACCGAGGGGTCTTAGAGAGCCCTCTAGCGGGGCGAATAGAGCTAGATCGAGCCTTGGGAAAGCTAGATCGAGCAGGACTGAAGCTAAAGGATAGACCGAGAGGTCTGTCTGGTCCTCCTAGAGAGGCCAAGAGAAAGTACGAGAAGCCAACTAAAGCTTGATCGGGCCTTCAGCAAGCACGACCGAGCTGTACCGGAGCTAACACTAAGACCGAGGGGTCTTAGAGAGCCCTCTAGCGGGGCGAATAGAGCTAGATCGAGCCTTGGGAAAGCTAGATCGAGCAGGACTGAAGCTAAACGATAGACCGAGAGGTCTGTCTGGTCCTCCTAGAGAGGCCAAGAGAAAAAACGAGAAGCTAACTAAAGCTTGATCGGGCCTTCAGCAAGCACGACCGAGCTGTACCGGAGCTAACACTAAGACCGAGGGGTCTTAGAGAGCCCTCTAGCGGGGCGAATAGAGCTTGATCAAGCCTTGGGCAAGCTAGATCGAGCAGGACTGAAGCTAAGCAAGAGACCGAGAGGTCTGTCTGGTCCTCCTAGAGAGGCCAAGAGAAAGTACGAGAAGCCAACTAAAGCTTGATCGGGCCTTCAGCAAGCACGACCGAGCTGTACCGGAGCTAACACTAAGACCGAGGGGTCTTAGAGAGCCCTCTAGCGGGGCGAATAGAGCTAGATCGAGCCTTGGGAAAGCTAGATCGAGCAGGACTGAAGCTAAACGATAGACCGAGAGGTCTGTCTGGTCCTCCTAGAGAGGCCAAGAGAAAGTACGAGAAGCTAACTAAAGCTTGATCGCGCCTTCAGCAAGCACGATTGAGCAAGACCGGAGCTAACACTAAGACCGAAGTGTCTTAGAGAGCCCTCTGGTGGGGCGAATAGAGCTAGATCGAGCCTTGGGAAAGCTAGATCGAGTAAGATTGAAGCTGAAAGAGTGTCAGAGGAGCAAATGAACCTCCAAAAAGTGAAAATCAAATTTTAGAAAAAACACAAGTTAAATACTGCATGGACAGTATTTCTATGTGTGGGGCATTATTAGGGGGAGGTGTCTTGTCAAAATATGGCTGGACTAAAGACCTCAACCCGGATAGGGTGGAAGGCCCCATGATCGGTCTGTTACTAATCGGTGACCGATAAAGACCTGACCAAGGCCTGTAGTAAGCTTGGTTAGGCATTACAGGAGTTAACACTAAGACCGAGGGGTCTTAGAGAGCCCTCTAGCGGGGCGAATAGAGCTAGATCGAGCCTTGGGAAAGCTAGATCGAGCAGGACTGAAGCTAAGCAAGAGACCGAAAGGTCTGTCTGGTCCTCCTAGAGAGGCCAAGAGAAAGTACGAGAAGCTAACTAAAGCTTGATCAGGCCTTCAGCAAGCACGACCGAGCTGTACCGGAGCTAACACTAAGACCGAGGGGTCTTAGAGAGCCCTCTAGCAGGGCGAATAGATCTAGATCGAGCCTTGGGAAAGCTAGATCGAGCAGGACTGAAGCTAAACGATAGACCGAGAGGTCTGTCTGGTCCTCCTAGAGAGGCCAAGAGAAAGTACGAGAAGCTAACTAAAGCTTGATCGGGCCTTCAGCAAAGCACGACCGAGCTGTACCGGAGCTAACACTAAGACCGAGGGGTCTTAGAGAGCCCTCTAGCAGGGCGAATAGAGCTAGATCGAGCCTTGGGAAAGCTAGATCAAGCAGGACTGAAGCTAAACGATAGACCGAGAGGTCTGTCTGGTCCTCCTAGAGAGGCCAAGAGAAAGTACGAGAATCTAACTAAAGCTTGATCGGGCCTTCAGCAAGCACGACCGAGCTGTACCGGAGCTAACACTAAGACCGAGGGGTCTTAGAGAGCCCTCTAGCAGGGCGAATAGAGCTAGATCGAGCCTTGGGAAAGCTAGATCGAGCAGGACTGAAGCTAAACGATAGACCGAGAGGTCTGTCTGGTCCTCCTAGAGAGGCCAAGAGGAAGTACGAGAAGCTAACTAAAGCTTGATCGCGCCTTCAGCAAGCACGATTGAGCAAGACCGGAGCTAACACTAAGACCGAAGTGTCTTAGAGAGCCCTCTAGTGGGCGAATAGAGCTAGATCGAGCCTTGGGAAAGCTAGATCGAGTAAGATTGAAGCTGAAAGAGTGTCAGAGGAGCAAATGAACCTCCAAAAAGTGAAAATCAAATTTTTAGAAAAAAAACACAAGTTTAAATACTGCATGGACAGTAATTCTATGTGTGGGGCATTATTAGGGAGAGGTGTCTTGTCAAAATATGGCTGGACTAAAGACCTCAACCCGGATAGGGTGG
>NW_027452325.1:0-1000 GCF_964194025.1 Convolutriloba macropyga
CCAGGGACGTCCAGTAGCTCATGGCCTCCTCGTCAGAGAGACCGTCCAACGCCTCACGACGGGCCAGCCTCCTGCCAAGCTCCAACAGAGGTAACTCCTTATCCCACTCTGGATAATGAGATGCACAGGTGATGAGGAGCTGCAGCCAGTCTCGGGGGGACCTTCGCCAAAGCTGTGGAGCCCTCACCAGGTCTGGCAAGCGGTGCCAAGTGCCGGGCCGGGCGGGGTCCCTGACTTGTGGCAATGCTCGTCACAAGTCCCCAAGGCATGCCACTGCTGGTCCGAGACCGTGACGGAGAGTCGGGCCACACCCGTACCGGTGACTTTGTCTGCCAGGGGTGTGGAGAGGATGGAGACGACCACGCGGAGCCCGGGGAATACGTTGACTGCATCACCTGTGCGGCCAGCATCAATCTCCGTTGTGCCATGGAGCTGTACGGTGGGGACATCCCAGAGAACACTGAAGTCCAGTGTGGTTGGGACCCACACCGGTCACTCACATCGAGCCAATCTTCCACTTCTGTTGTCCAGCCATGACGAGGGGGGAGCACCAGCTATGCCGCCGGTTGCAGTTATCCGCAAGGGCCCACCCAGCCTTCTGTTCAGGGCCCCCGATCGTCACCAGCACCGGTCAAGCCCAACGCCCCGGAGGCCTTGTCACCCGGCCCCTCTCCAGTGCTGCCACAGCAATCCGGAGGGGAGGCGGCTGGGCCCCGGCCCCCGGCGGCCAGCAGCAATACGGATGCCAAGATCGCAGCACTCATGGAGCAAGTGGCGAAGCAGGCCAGGAGTGTGGAGGAGCTTCACCGGACGCAGGCACCTCTGGCCACTGTGACGCGAGAGCCCATCACGACTTCTACCCAAGGTGAGACAAGCACGACATTCTCTGTGCCCTTGGCTAGATTTGCGGGCACCAAGGCGGGCACGGACGCTCAGGGCAGGGCCCCCACTCCCCAGCGCATCCCAGCACTTCCTCAACGATCGTTATGCTGCCAGCTGG